>NW_027114700.1:1093714-1146282 GCF_000696795.3 Halyomorpha halys | reverse complement strand
TAGAATTAGGTTTCGAGTTTCATTAATTCCCGTAGTACCAAAAGTTTCAAGGAATGGCGTAGCATGGGTGTCAGCCGCAGGTGGAGGAAGATTTCGCTGCCCCCTTATTCAATTTAAAAGACTAAAATATTCTGTAATTCTAAAGAGCGTTTTAACAAAGACAATCATATTTATCTTTTATTGTACAGGTTACAAATAAAAAAATCATGAAATGAAATAGTTCAAATACATTATCGTTTATTTTGAAATTTCGCCGTCCCCTAAAAGTGCCGCCTGGGGCAGTCCCTCCCCCCACCATACACCACAGGTTTCAGAACTGTGTAAAGCACTAGCTGATGTAGTGGTAGCTGCGAGGTTTCAAGTGATAAATATGTTATTAAATTAAAGTGCCTCCGAATGCACTTTTAGCAACCTAATTGTCAAATATTTCCCCAAGGGGGACTCTCCTTTGTCCCAAGTCAGAACTGGAGTGGGATATGGTTCAATCCAGTTTCAGGCATGAAGGCCGCAGACTGCCATGAATTGGGAGCCACTGGGATAGGACAACGTCCTATTAATTCCTGTCAATTTCAGTTGCTGGGAGGTGGTGATGAGGAGGCTAAGAGGTCTCTTTTTTCATTTTTAGCTCATATCTCAAAAAAAGAGCGTCACACTAGACATTTTATTCCAAAATTCTGGCTAGTTTCTAAGGCCAATTAATTTTGTCTCATGCCAAAGTTACTTCAAGAAACTGCCTGACTTTTTTTTTTGGCACTAACCAATGAAATCTCTCATATCCATTGAGCAATGATTCTGCTGCTCGTTACGAGAAAAATAAATTAAAATAAACTCCCGAACAAAAACCATTGGAAAGCTGAATTTTAGCTCTTTCGACTCATACAATTGGTATTTTTGTTCCAGGTCACTTGGTTTAGTTTGGTTGATTCGTGTTGAAGTTATCACACTGTTTTGAATTTCAAAAATGCGATGAGTTAAAAAAATTTATTTTTCTGTTGCTCTAAAAATTAGCATTTTAGGGTTTTTTGAGGTGCGAATAACCAGAATCTGTTATCGGATTTAATTTAAGCACGAGCGGAATTTGAGCGTATTTTGACTGGACTAAAAACAATAGTTGTTCCCAGTTGTTGACCCACCTTTGCTGCACGCGCCTTGACGAAGACCCACATGTTGAGGTAGAAACGTCAGCATATAAACAATCTAAATGTCTATGACTATGTCTCCTGATTATTTTCATCAATACAAACACAACAGTCGAAAAAAAACATCAAAACTTCTTTAAAGGTTATAAAGTTAATCTATTATTTATAAAGTTAACCTATATGTCAAAATATTCTTCATGAATCGGATCATTAGTGTATTAAAAAGATATCAAGTCCAATGTTCAAAACAAGAGCAAGTGTTCTGCGGGCTGGGTGGTATTCTCTCTCTGAAGGGGCTCCCCTAATAAGGTTAGAAACAGACCCGTCCGTATCCAGTTTAGACCAATATGTTCCAAAATCTTTATTGGACATGTAATGTGGTTGGTAAATTATTGGCGATTATTCTCGAATTTTCCCATGTCAAATATGGAGGTAGGCGTCGGAAGCAAATATTTGACCTTTTTTTTTTAGTTCATTCCTCATGTTTATCAATAATGTCTTAATTGGTTTTGTTGGAGTGCAACATATTCATAATTTGTTTCTGATCTTAACTGATTACAATGTTATAATTATCGATTTTTCTTTCTGACCCACTCGTTCCCTATGATTCTGACACGTTGAAAAAAAAAACTACGAGAACAGAGATTTATTTAAATAAAAAAGTAAAGATGTAATCTAAGGAAAAATCTCATTCAATCAGTAATTATATTTTTGATTGCTTTTATTGAAATAACTTATTTGCAGCAAGAGTGTATTGACATAATATTGTTTTGGTGGAAAATGGTCCTTTTTAAGAACACCCGGCGACTATCTATGTAAAATCATTTTTTGTACATTTGAATTAATATGTGATTGAGAAAAAACTAGAAAAAAAAAATACTTCATCCATTTAATCAATAATTGAACAACGATGTAGGTAATGATTGACACTGTTAGGATTTAATTCTAAATCTATGTAACCTTATAAAATATAACTATATATTTACCTTTTAATCATTTCTGCAAACATAACAGTGCCACTTTAAAAATTTGTGATATACTTAATTATATTTTTCATTCCAAAATATTGTTTATAAATTTTACTAAAACTATACTCTAACGAAATTTCGTATTGAGTTCATAGAATTAGAGTACCCAGCAAAGGTAGTAGCCTACCAAGTGATGTGTTTCATACACTCTACGGTTTTACAAAACACTCACCACATCATAAAATGTAAATAATGGTAATAAAATGAACGTATGGAAATATATAGGGGTTATGACAAATTTTATAAGAGGTTTACTAATAAATTTTTTTTTTATGGATGTTTACAGGTAAGGCTGGACCCAGTTGTGCCAAAGTAATATCTGTAAATGACATAACTGGGCAGACCAACGGTATCAGATTAGTGAAATCTAACATCAAGATCCCGCGCCCGCCCAATGCTTTTATGATTTACGCAAACACCTGGAGAAAGAAACTGGCTCATGATCATCCCAGCGAAAGTAATAAGCAGATCAGTGTTAGGTAAATAGAACCTTTTTAAATAATCTAACATAAGCTTCTTATTCCAAATTGGAATTCGGCTGAAAAAAAATCTTACCATCGTTGCCAATAAACTTAGTTCATACTTACACACTTAGTCATTATAATGTATTTTTCAGCTATAAAATGTCCCCTTACACTTATTTTAGTACTTTTAAGTGTCCTTTCAAATTTTACTGAAATGTTAGGTTTCACATCTATTGAAAGTCAATAAAAATGACACTTCATTGCTATTCAATTGCATATCATAAATTTACATTAAGTATATCTAATGTAGATTAACTATAAATAAAACTTGAATATTTATGTAAATTCCTCTAATTATATTTGTAGTTTTGGGTCAAGTATCGAAAAAGAATCTTTATTTGGTAATAAAGTTAATGTTCTGTATTCTAGTACTTTAATATTTATGTATTATATTTGTCATGATTAAAATATAATGAGCAGAGAACTTGGTGAATATATTGCTTTAGAATTGAAGAAGAAGATACTACTAGAATTTGCATCTAAAACTACTTATTTAAAATGGTATTATAAGCAATGAACATTATTGTGCGAAATAAAGACCTTATTTTTGTCTTACTTTTATTCGGCAACAGATATAAACTGGTTAACATTTTTTATTGACCAATATTAGACCCTGAAATATTGAAATACCTAATTAATCCTTCCTGTTGTTCAGGTGAAATAATTCACCTTGAGCTTACTGATACAGATAAAATTAGGAGAGAAAAACGAGTTCAGGCTCATAAATCGAAGAATTACTTACTGTTTTGGAAAGACAACAATTTCAAAATTAGTTCAACTTGACCAGGCATCAATTGAAAAATCTAATTTGATCCAGCTCTCTGAGTTTCTTCATGGCCCTTTTCAAATTGTTTTCGGATAACCCCTTTGTCTAAAGAAACTACATAGAACAAATTAAAATTTCTTTTTTAAATAATATTGTTCTTGGTTCCCAATCATCTCTGGAAATAAAAAAGTAGGTAAAGCTGCACATAAAGGCCATTCCATGCAAGCTGAAAAATATATCACCCTCTTACATTTCCCCATCAGTTTTTTTCTGCATTTTTATAATTATGAAGGTAATGATGACCAGCTATTGAGTTCAGCTTCATAAATCCTAGAAGCATTTACTATTGTGGACATTGCCAGTTTCTAAAAATCTCCAAGTGTTTGAATATTCCCCACAAGAAATGACATGAACATTCCAATTCGAAAATAGTAATGAGCATATGACACACCAACTTGACATCAAGCATAGTCTTCAATTGCAACAGAGTGATGAAGTACAAGACAGATGGTGTTTGAAGTGTTGTCACTGCTGAAAGAACAATTTCAAAAGAATTCCAACTAGCCCTGACATCAATTGAAAAACATAATTTAATCTAACTCTCTGAATTTCCTCAAACCCCTTTTCAAATAGTTATCAGATAATCCTTTTGTCTAAAAAAAACTATATGAAACAAATTGAAATTGATTTTAGAATGATTAATTTTTTCTTAGTTCTCAATCATCGCTGGAAACAAGAAGGTTGGTAAAGCTGCAGCAAAAGCCCATTCCATGCAAGTTGAAAAATATACCACCTTCTTACATTTCCTCATTAGATTTTTTCTACCCTTACAGAATACATTGCATTTTTTATCGCATTTATTAACTACAGTTTTTTACCCTTAAAATCAAACAAGAACATGTTCAATAGGTGGGCATAATTGTTTTGCCAATCCCAAGAAATTTGATGAGAAGAAATGCTGAACTGGCAGGTCTCTACAGGAACCGGGATATTGTAAGGGTGATCAAAGTGAGACGGCTCTGGTGGGCAGGCCATGTATTAAGAACGACCCAGGATCAGATTCCTAGGATGATCCTGGACAAAAGGATATCTGGTACAAGGAGAGTAGGATGAATTGATGGAGTGGCAGCGGATGCCAGGTCTATCTTGGAAATCCGCAATTGGAGAGCAGGAGAGGACTGGCGGACGAAGTTGCAGGAGGCCTTGACTCTACAAGAGTTGTAGCGCCACAGACGATGATGAATCCCAAGAAAAATAATATTATTCCTCAATGTCAAAATATTTGCCACATATTTTATAAATAAACTTAATATATATGGGAGCTTACTATTTCTCTAATTATCTTCCAATTTTTATTTCTAACACATATAATGCTGACTACTTTTTGATGAAATTAATAAATAGATATTATGAGTGATAAATGTTTGCAGTACTTCTTTTTCAACCCTGAAATATTATTTCATTAAGCTCTATTCTCAATACACTAAAATGTTTTTCAGTATTATTATTAGTGGTAGTGATCACCTTATTTTGGCAGTTGATTCATTTTGTGATGTGCTGAAAATATAATGCATGAGTGTTATTTATAAGAATTTAATTAATTAATAGTGTTACCAAATTCAGAGTCTTTTTTCATATCTGATTCTGCACTTTTCAGTGAACATATAGATGTATATATATATATATAATTTAAAATTATGGAATGCAATTTATTTTGATTTTAAATTGTTGGTAAATTAACATCTTTGGCTTGAAAATACAGTAATTTCTGTCAATGGTACTAAAGTATACAACATGCTGTATATACTGATTAATCAATATAACAATTACTCATGGATGTTTTCTTATTATAATATATTATTTTTAAATGTAATGTTTTAAAATTGTATACAAGTAAAACATTTATGGGACTATTTACTTTAATCTTATATTGTTTTTGTCTTGAATTAAGTTTAATTGTTATATTGTGCGAATGACAACCCTTCCAACATTTTCAAATGGAATACATCTTGTTTAAATATCATTTTTATCATCTAAAGTATAGGAAACCATTTTTCACCTTAAAGCATATGGATTCTTTTTTTGATCGTAACTGTGGCACATTTTGTCAATAAATAACTAGTTCCCTAAAAGAATTCCTGTTATGCTATAAGAATTGTTCCTTACATTTATAGAATTATCCAAATATTAATCCACAAAATATAATTTCGCAGTTTTAACAGATTGTAGGAGTGCATTACTATCACAAAATAATAATATAAACAAAAATATCAGTAATACCCAAATGGAAATAATAATAAAAACATCATCTAGCAATAAAAGGAAATCAACAAATAATATTTAAGTGGATGAAGGGTCATGTTGGGATTCTAGACAATGAGGCAGTAAATAAAATGGCTAAATTAGCCGTTACAGCAGGTCATCCGGTAAACACTAAATTGTCTTACTCAGATTATTATAAAATGACTAAATTTTATCAGATAGAAAACTGGCTAAAACAATATTGGTTGAACCCCACCAGGCAGTTCTATAACAACATATTTCCTCATATTTTTTAAAAACCTTGGTTCTCACAAGCAGACATAGGGGAAAATATAAAACCTTAAAGTAGACTTAGGAGGAATCATGAAATTTGCTATAACTAGCTCCACGAAATAGGCTTAACTGAAACTTTTCAATGCAAAATTGTAGTGGAAATGAGACCCTTAAACATATTGTACTTGAATGTCTGGTAATGTACATACAAAAAAACACGAGAAATATTTTTCAAAGATTTAGAAACCAATCAAAATATTATTTATGGTATTATATTAAAAGTAAAAAACTATGCAAAAATATGTTACATCCATAAATATTTGAAATATATAAACAAAAATGTATACTAGATAAAGATGTGGTAGAGTATAATAGTAAAACAGATATATTTAACTTAATAAATAATAGCAGTAAGAAAGGGATTGGGCAAAATGTCCAAAGAGATTTCATAGAATATAATTAATTAATATTTGGCTGTATTGAATAAGCCAATGCCACACAAACAGGGGGAAAAGTACCCTATTGTTCTTTTTTTTTCTGAACTAGTATAAAAAAAGAAAGATTTTTTTGGTCCTGCACCTCTATGTTTTGCCCAAAGTTTTAGGTTTTGAACTGTTAAAGTAAGGAAAGATCAACACATCTCATGATTTGTAACATTTTAATCTTTAATTAGTTGTTTTTCACAAATTATTTTCTCTATTGCATGATATATGTTCTATTCCATTAGAACATATAGGTTTGAGCTTACAGTGAAATATATTTATCAATTTTTGGAGTGTCCAGTTTTTTGCCTCATTAGTTATTTCTTATGAATTATTTTAAGGTGGAGGTGATTCTGAAAACCTTATTTAGGTATTTTTGTATCTTGGCCACATTGTTTTCGGGGGCACCAATCTATACGGATTCGAAATTCGGTTAGATTCGAAATTTCTTTAATAATCTTTAAACCGGAATTTAAAGAGGGGTACATTTGTTCTAGACTAATTCATCCTCAAAGCTGTAAATTTTTTTTTGTTCACAAATTTTTAACTTAAGTACATAGAGTTTTTAAAATTAAATGCATTAATTTGAATCTTCAGGTCAAGTATGAAGGAATAGATATTATTGATTGTATAAAAAAAAGTTCTAAAAGATCTATAGTTAAAACTGAAATTTCCTATTAAGTTTGGAATTCAAGAAAAAAGGAAAGTTTTTTTTTTATTACATTCCTATAACAGGACTGCTTTTGATTCCTTATTTTCGACCTTTGATATTCGAGAGTATAGTGTGTAGTTAACTGTTAAATAATCAGTTTGTGTCCTTATGATTTGTATCATGACTCATGTTTATAAAGTCTAAATAGAACCTAACCTACTTTAAATATAGAGTGAATTTGGAAATCTGAACTAAGTTATATCTTTTCATTTTACCCTCATTCTTTATAGCTTTTATTCCACAACTGCAGTATCATATGTGAAATAAGATAAATTTTAATTTGCTATAAATAATACCCAAATTCCATAAGTAGTTTGCAGTGTAATACACTTGGTTGTTTAATCCAAATAAAATAGCACTTTATTTATTATTGTTGTTGATGTTGAAATGTTAAATAAACTATTTTAATTTAGTTAAAATACTTATTAAGTTATAACATAATTATTGCCTCAAATGGCAACATTCTACTAGCCAGTTTTTCCTTAATTTTTTTTCTGATGTGTCCTTTGTTGATGTATAGGTAGCAAAAATTTGTAAGTTTACAAAGAGAAAAAGGTGACTAGTCGCAGCACGTTACGTTAGTCAAATACAAAAATTGCATATGGTAATTTTTTTTTACATTTACAAAGAACTGTAAAAGTGACTTTTAACATTTTTCTATCTGAGCACAGATTTAAGATTGTTATATAGTAAGAGGGATTCAGGATCTTTCCTTATTTAAAAATATTCACCTATGCTTTAGAATTCAAGCTCTTTCTTAAACATACACTCGTTCATACAGTTTGCTTTGTATCTGTTTGTTTGTCTTTCCCATACAATGCTCAGAGGTGTTTTTGAAATCATGAAATATTTCTTAAACTGAAAACTCAGACATTAGTGTTTTGTAAGAGTACATAAGAGTGTGTATACTCAGATATTCTTTTTATGTATATTTGAATTTCCCATTTCACTTTAAAAGCCCATTATTACTTTTTTTAGCAATGCAATTTAACCTTGCCTCTTCCCTGTGCTTTTATGGATCTGTGACAAGAGCAGTGTTTACTTTTTGCTTTCCCTTACTACATAAATTCTTTAAAATTTTATTATTGAAGAAAAACATATTAACTCAAATAAATTAAGGTTACCTGTTTTATTATTACTGCTCCTTTAATTAGACTTCTGCTCGCTCAAAATGGATAGAAAAAATTAAATAAAAAAAAGGAATCCTTTTCAGTGGATGTCGAGGCTATACTAATCAGTAGGTAGCATTCTGTAATAGTGAGTTTTGAATTTGAATAGTGTTTCATGACTGGTGAATTTGTAGAAATGTGCTATATGTAATTTTATTGCACAAACCCCTAATGGTTGTTGTTTTTATTGTCTCTGTATATGTAAGCATAGTGGTTACACAGGTGGATCCTGTGTGGTCAGTGGTTTTCTAGGCATCTAGTCCCTCTCCTGAATTATTGTAACCAACAAAGATTGGGATGAGTGGTTGTGGTATATGGTAATCGGGAATGTTGGCAGTTTAAGGAAATTAAGATGGCCATGTCGAGTCTGTGAACCGTCTGCCTTGGGAACTGAGACGAGTCTACTTATCCGGATTAACTTTAATTAGAACTATTTGTCAGTCCCCTTGAACTTTACTGTTTGAATTTACGTCGGTTGAAAAAGCACCCATAGGACCAGTTATCGAGCTGCCGGGTGGCCTGCCACTGCACCATGGAAACCATGGTTTACTACCATTTGAGGCTGGATCACATCTTCCAACCTAACTCAATTCCCGTAAATTATCTATAAATTCAGAATGTCTACTGGTCGGAGAATTCAGGAATTTTGTATGGTCGTGAAGAAGTCGAAAATTCTCTGAAAATGTTGGGAAAAATCTTCAATTGTTTCTTATTTTAATATCTTGCCTCGAATTTCATAAACTCTAAGATAGCTACTTTTGACAATTAAATAATAAAATAAATTTCTTGTAAAAGAAAATTTAGCGGAACAGAAAGAGATATATTCTGCTTAACCTTTTCAGTGAAGAGATTTTAGAGACTATCTTCGCCTTGTCAGGCATTTTTTTTTTCCCTGCTTCATTGATTTTTAATTTGAACTTCATTATATATGCGTAATCAAAATTTTAAAATGGGTATAGAGAAGTTCCCTCTGACCTGTAAGATAGCAAGGTTTAGAAGTTAGATTGAGTCCACAAAGCCTATGAAAATATTTGAGTACGCTAATTTGATCTTAGATTTACGAATCCCGTATCTTTTTAAAAACTAACTGATATGTATTCTGTATAAAATCAATATATTTGTATTCTATATAGAACACATATGTATGTATCCTATTTATAATACATTTGTGCAATCTGTTTTCTTAGTAAAAATTAATGTTGAATTTATTTTCTGGAAAATTGAAACAAAAAAAAAATTTGCAGTAAGTTAATTTATTTTCCGGTTAAACAAAACAAAATAACTGACTTTGTTACGACCTCATTTATCTTTCTTATTATTTTATCTTAAATTGTCATTACAGATTTTAAAGATCCTGAGAAAATAAAATTAAAGTTTTTAAACTTGTTTATAATCCGTCTACACACAACTTGGTACATATTTGATCCTCCGACAGATCGTCCTAATTGATATAGGTTTTTAATTTACGTTTCGTCTTTCTCATTGTCGACTCTTAGGTCTTTTGAGTTTCGGGGTGTTTTTCAAGTAAAAAAAGATAGAAGTTTTTTCTCAATTTTTTTTGGGAGGTGGGGTGGTGTATCTAAATTTAGAATTAGCTCCATCGCCAACCAGTATTTCACAACGAAAATAGGAGAACAAATTTTGGATTTTTTTCAGTTTTCACTAAGAACATAAAAACTAGGCATTCCGGAGAAGCACATTCTATATTAAATAGACAAATCTTCAAAATACTTTTATTCATAATATTTTCGGGCAACCCACTTAGAGGCAAGATCGCTCTAAATAAAAGGCCGTTTTTTTTATCTCTGTGAAAAAAATCTTACAGAATAATGAAAAAAAAAAAAGGAATTTATGTAATTCTTATAACATTTTTTACGCTTAGTAAAAAAGTAAACCTAATATCCAAACTAAACAATTTTCATGCTTTATATTTTATTGTTACTGCTTATCATTTCTTAGGCCATTTCTAATCCTCACCTCAGAAGCAATTATATAAAAATTAGTAACATTCATTTACTAGACTAATGGATTAATTTTTTCACAATTAGAAAAAAAAAAATTTTTTTTTGCTGTGTTTATTGAAATGAAGGTAGATACAAAAATCTGGTACGCGCATCAGGCATCTTCCACTTACCACTCTACTTGGGGATGAAATTAATTTTAGTACGCTTTAAAACCGCTATGTCTTTATTATTCATGATGGGAATACCTCTCATTAGTATGTATTTTATACTTAAGTAACTTAACGTAAAGTCTGTAGTAACCACAGAAATAGGAAAACATTTACCCTCGTTTAGTTCTTTATCAAATTTTATATTCATCCATTGATTATTAATACTTACAATGAGAGAAAGTTATTTTTTTTTAAATAATCAAAATTTAAGGTTATTAAAACTTCAGTATTTAAACCCTATTCGAATGATGATAAGACCATGCTTATTTAAATGACCACTTGATTGTTCATTAATAGGACACGTTTAATATAACTATTAGAGCTGGTTTTGAGAAAATTGTATAAAAGTGTGAAATTAATGGTAAAACGGTACTCCCGTTAAGTTATATTTAAATGACCACTTGATTGTTCATTAATAGGACTTGATTTGTTGTTTTGTTGATCGTTGTTTAATAATTTAAATGACCACTTGATTGTTCATTAATAGGACACGTTTAATATATATATTAGAGCTGGTTTTGAGAAAATTGTATAAAAGTGTGAAATTAATGGTAAAACTGTACTCCCGTTAAGTAATAACAGCCCAGGCCTGTACTTACCTTAATTAGGCAATTTTTGCACTTAAACGCACTTAAAACGCACACCTTTTACATAATTTTCACTCATGGGCCTTAAAACCTGTAAGGCGAAAATTTTAATATTTGACATTTTTTTTTTAATGTAAAAATATTCTATTTTCAACTACTGTGCGACGTACTCAGCAGTTCCTGGAACTCCATATTACAGAGAGTTAATGTCCTTCTCGAAGAATCTTGGCACGGAATTCCTCATCACCTCTGAGCAATTGTGACACTCAACAGTCTTAGAGGACTCAACTAGTCTCCGGCCGTGAATGGACGGTAGGGAAGTGTCTACTGAAGGTAGCGTTCATGCGGTAGTTGACATTCTCGATATCGGGTGTCAATTGTGATTTGTCTAATGCAGTCCAGATGTCTGAGCTGTCGGGAAGAATTTTTTTTTGGATTCTGAAAGATAGCATACGGCTTATAGCATTATAGCATGGTTTCTGATTGGAGTGTATTATAAAAGTGCATGCTTCTAAATTATGTCGAAAATATTTGACAGCAGAATATGCAGCGAGTAGCTCACGATCATAAGTACTGTAGTTCTTTTTTTTTGAGGTTTTTAGAAAAAAGATCATAATGGTTGTAATTTATCATTTATCAACTGGTGTAAGGCAGCACCCACGACGAAGTCGGACGCGTCGACAGTGAGAATAAGTTGTGCGTCGTGAGAGAGGGATGGCAATTAAGATGGCATTGGCAAGTTCTTGATTGTCACATGTAATCCATTTTCGATTCCACAACAAAATGGACTCCAATGGTGTCCCCCGCATTATCCTTGTCCATTTTCTTATAGATTCTCCGAAAGACAATCTGTTGTTTATTTCTTGAAATCAAACTTCATATTCTCTTCTTGCAGGAGCTACCTCCCTCCTCCCTAAGATCCTTACCACCTCATGAGCAACAGTTCTGTAGACTTTTGTCGGAACACTTGTTGAATCGGACAGTCTTTAATCCTTATTTTAATTATCATCTAAAACTCGGATATATTATTTCATTGAACTATATATGTATATATGATTCGCTATTATCTGCTATTTAAATGACTTCTATTGTTAGTGTAACATACTTTTGACTCGAAAGTTTAGTTTGCGATAATCTAATTATATATCACAGCATCAGCCGAGTTACGAAATAACAGAACCAAGAAGGCACTGTGTATGTCCTGATAAGGAAGAGAGAGACGAAGAGCTTCCGGCGAGAGGGACGTGACGACACACGTGCCCCTGGAATGAAGTGCCCATTGTCCCTGGACAATCCATTCATCTCAATAGTATAATCTCTTAAATATCGTTCCAGGACATTAATCCTTCGTGACTGAATTCTCATATTATCGCCTCTACCATAAATGGGTTCAGGAGGAATTAGTATTCGGAAGAAACGTATGGCGGAGTTTTATTTTGTTATTTTAGAAGCGTACGTTCGAAAGAGCTGGAATAGAAGCTATAAAATATAGAACTAGAATATAAATTATATAACTGATGCATAACTATTTGCATTATAGTGAGAAAATTAGGAAAGTGCATCGTTTCAGTTTTTATATGGAAATCAGTGACAATTTAAGTAGCAATGTAAGTTTTTATATCTTTAATGAGTTTATACTTTCAATGACATTTAGATAATTTTTTTTATACCTTTATTTCGTTATTTCCAGATCGGCCTAGGAGGGGGGGCTTAAATGGTTGTTATAAAAATTTGATTTTCTTTTAAATTCATATTGTGTGAGTTTCGTCTTGTGCAAAAGAACACTCCTTACTATTTATAATGTTGTAGTTATTGAATAATTCTAAATAATGGAAGTAAATTATTTTTAAAAAATTAATAAAAATAATAATAGTAATGTAATTGAAAAGAAAATACATTATCGAGAAAATAAAACTAATATTTATAGAACTGACAAAATAAATAACTGACTTACATAATGAAAAAATAATCCGAGCAAAACAACTATTATTAATAACAACAACTAGTATAGATAACTTATATAAGAAATAGAAAAAAACAACTAATATGTATAGAATGAATAAAATAAATTACTGACTTACATAATTAATAAATAATTTGAGAAAAATATGGAGAAAAAAACTAATATTAATAACAACAACTTAAAGTAAAAAGAAAAAGAAAAACGACTAATATTTATAGCATTATTAAAATAAACACATTATTATCTTATGGAAGATCGCTGATTGATCGTGTGACAATCAAAGGAATATGGTGAGGGTGCGCTCTTAGAACTCAAGTAGTGATTAATCTATTTATATTGAGGTAAAAAAAACAAAACAAGGACTTAAATGATATAAACATAAATGAACAAAGTAAATGAATAATTAAAAAGATGTATAGTGAAACGTAAAAATTATATAAGAGTATTAAAGGTTTATAGGTTTTAGACAATTAATTAAAACTGCAAAAAAAAAAAAAACACATAAAAGAAGAAGAAATATAAAATACAGTTCAAACTAAAAGATGGAAGAAGGGTCTTACATGATTTTATTCTTATCCCCTTTTTCGATCTTATATTTCTTCCTTTTTTTATCTGTTATTTTTTTCCCGTTTTCATTAATTGTCAAAAACCTTTTAGTATTCTTATTTAGTTTTTACGTTCTACTGTACATCTTTTTTAATTTTTCATTTACTTCTTGTTCATTTATTTCATTATTAACATACACAATTTTGATCCATATTACTCTCAACTTTTATTATCAAAAAGATCTCTAACGTTTCGGCCCTCAGGCCATTTTCAAGGAAACAACCTTAGCTATTGATGTCTTGTTTTATAAAATCTTATTTGCAGGCTAATTGCCCATGTCACATTTACATAACTTTTTATGTCTTAAATTTAAAAACTTTTTAACGCAAATTATCTTCTCTTTTTCATTTATAATCATCATTTATGACTACCTTCAACAGGTGGTTGCACTGTTGACACTACATAAATAGTTCAATCACTATTTGAGGTTTTCTTTGACTGCACCCGGACCATCTTCCTTTTATCATTATATTTATTTTTTTTAAATTAATTTTTACTATCTTCAGGTCTACCTAAAGCCATATAAAGAATTTATTATCATTAATTCCTGATAATTATAAATTAACGTTAAAATGTATTCCTGTTTTATTATTGCATTAATCCTAGGTATTTAATGACTATTTACTACTTAATGGGTTGTTTAACGTTTTTATAATTTTTTTACTAACATTCATTTGTCACTTAAACTTTTTGTATTATTAATATTCCCGTATTCCCTATAATTTAATTAAAGATTTGTTGATACATTTTATTTGATCAATAAGGGAAGAGGGAGATAGTAACTTAAGACGATTTTATCACTGACAAAAAAAAAACACAAAACATAATATTTATTTATTGTACTATCATTTCAGTAAATTATACTAGAAACAGGTTCCAGCAAATAACAGCTGGATAAACATAATTAAATACAATAGCAGTAAAAGTTGTAGTAACCGTATTTTTAAAAAGAAAAGAACGCAGAATAACCTCTTGAAATACAAAATAACCTAATTAATAAATTCATTAACTTTATAGTTTTTATAATCCCCAATATAAATTAGAAGTTTCTGTAATATATTTTAATAAAGATATTATAGTAATAAAGTTAGTGTAGTATACGTGCTTATATGGATATCAAGTCATCACCGGCATATCTCTTCCGCACATTTCTATAGACTAGCAAGAGTTTTATTATAAAGAGTGTTCCAGGATCAAATGTTAGCTATCTAAAAATTAATATTTTACCGAAAATGTGGTTCAATGTAACCAACCTCACCTTCCGATCTCAGTACGGTGTCAGAGTATGATTTTTTAAAGGGTTCGCCAAGAAAACTACGTTTTTCTCATTCATATTTCTTGGCAGTAATGATCATTTCTCAAGTTTTATATTAATTTTTTAAATATAAGATGATTTTCCTGTGAGACGGCAACAAATTCGTTAGAAAATATTAGTTCATAATAATAATAAAAATTAGAATAGAACAACCATTTCTTAAGTGAACTCTACCTGGAAAATTGTTTATATTGAGACAGGAGCTCACTCAATCAGACCAGCACTCCCGGAATTGTAAAGCTCCTCCAACCTCCTATTACAATGTAAAAATCTTCCGCTAAAATTGACCAGCGTCATTCGTTTTGAATGGTTTTTATTGTATGCCCGAAAATTCTACATTTTGTTTATTTTATTTTATGTTTTTAAGGAGGGAAGGTGCATTGTGTGAGCATACGGTAATCAGAAAATTAACTGAAATCAAATACTAAAATGGCTGCCCATTTAGTAGTTTGAGTTTCAGGCAGAATTTCACCTACCTGTTTTTGACGGAAATACACTTTTTGAGATGTTTGTGTCCAAATAACCTGGTCTCGCAAAAGGTTCTGTGCGTGATCAGTTTAGTTCAAAAACGAAAAGTTTTACGAAACTGAAATTATATATTGTTCATAGGCATATGTGTGCCTGAGATTTCACAGCAACTTGTTTACTTCAGTTTTGTTGCAATTGTCGCCTAACGAAATATAATCCTACGAATTGGTCTTCTTATGAAAAATTCATCCTAGATTTCGAAAATAGTGATAAATGTTGATAATTGAGAAATTTAGATTTACATCGGAAAAACATAGTTTTCTTAATGATTGTAAGAAATCATGACTCGACAATAGATTGGGACTCGAAGGTGAGCTTGGTGGTCGAGCTAGATTTTCGGTAATCACTTAAATTTCTTCCTGAAATACACTGTATATAAAGTGATAAAGTGTGCGTTAATATTTCATTCTTCAACAATATGAGGTTCTACTCTTAATATTTTTCGTTATATAAATATATTTGAAATGATTGGAAGTCGACTTTATTGATAAGTATGAAACATATTAGTCGTTTATTTCCAAAAATCACCGTAATTCTGACTAAATTATTTTTCTGTTTTTAAAAGTTAAATTGAAAATCATGCTGTAGTTCTGTATTTATCTGAACTTTATAATATTGAAGTGTTGGTATGGACTACTTCTTATCTTCTGTTTGTTTATATGGTAGTGATAGTGTGGATAAATTGAAAATTAAAAGTTTTAAATGTTTATGAATTTTTAAAAAAATAGGGTGTGTTTTGACTTATAATTAATGACCTGGGCAGAATAGCCTGCAAAACAATTTTTAAATTTTGATGTGAGGTGAGAATTTATAATGAAGATTGTCCTTGATGATGGCTGAAACGTTGGACTATTGATGTAATAAAAAGTGTTGAGACTATACAAGGATACAATTTTGATTTATTTAATAAAAAAAATATATTAGTATGCTGAAGTTCTGTATTTATCTGAACTTTATAATATTGAAGTGTTGGTATGGACTACTTCTTATCTTCAATTATATTAATCAAATCTATAAGACCACTTATCTTTAGTTGTAATTTTATAATACCATAACACTCTTAAAAACCAATATTATTAAATATTAATTTTGTTATTCTTAGTTTTTTGTCCTAACGATGGTGATATGGCGCTGAGGTCGCCTTAATCTGTAGCTTTTTATCACCTCTTCTACCTAGTTAATTAGTTTCAGTAAAAAAAAAAAATTAAATTAATTTTTGTTTATATTGCAAACTTTTATTTATTGATGATATTATAATCTGCCACAAACTTGGGCATTGGGTAATAGTGTGTAATAACAATTGTACACTTTCATAAAAAAAAAAAATAATATAAGTAAATAAATATAATAAAAAAATTATACACTTAGAGCTAATTGGTCCGTTCATATCCTACTTTTTCTTACCATCATTATTATCCTGAAATATGATATCACTGGTTTGATAGCTTTGGTGTATTTTCAGGTTAGGGAAGCTCTGGAAAGACATGGCAGCTGATGAAAAGGAATTGTACTTCACGTTAGCGAGGCGGGTCGACGCAGAGCA
Organism: Halyomorpha halys; assembly: GCF_000696795.3. Classification (NCBI taxonomy): domain Eukaryota; kingdom Metazoa; phylum Arthropoda; class Insecta; order Hemiptera; family Pentatomidae; genus Halyomorpha; species Halyomorpha halys. The sequence continues at coordinate 1,129,212 of NW_027114700.1, read as the reverse complement.
CAAGAAGAAGTATCCGGGTGAGTAGTTTTATTTTTCTCTTAGAATAAATCTTTATTTTTTTCTAATCATCTTCAGATTGTAATAAAAAAAAAAAAAGAATTAATTTCGATTTCATAGCATTCTTCCATAATTTAATTTTTGCCTCTAGGAACACTTTGACCTTCTTGTACACTATTGCAGTTAATTTCGAATTCATCACGAATAATTTTCTCATTGTTTTCATTTAAACTTCGTAATCAAGTTCTATTGTTAGCTATTTTAATTGAAAACGATACTTGAATTGAGCAAACTTTGCCATATTTTTTACTAAAGCTACGGGATGGTTGTTTATTTTGTAGTTTTAAGTCTTCTCTTGGGTTTCATATCAGTTATTCTGGCTGTTTCTCTAGAACATTTTCATTTTCCATATATTTTGTCACCTTAAAAAGGACCTTATAGACCATTCTAGGAATATGTCTTCATGTATGATAAATATGAAAAAAACAAAACAAAAAAAACATGATAACTGATTGATACTTTTCGTTTTTTTTTTTGTTTTTTTTTCAAATTTTTGAATTATTACTTCAGCTTAAACTTTAACCTTGTTATATTTAATAACGGGGTTAGTGAATAACCCGTAGGTTTACTAAAAAACGAATTAATAAAATTTACACCAACATATTTACTTACTATGCCAAAAGATTTTCAATAATTAGTTCTTAATGTTTTTACTTAATATGAAGGAACGAAAGAATATAGTGCCTGTTATCAGGGCCGTCTTCTTTATCCAGTTGGGTCCTCGAGCCAGATTTGAGGATTTATATCCTAAAAAACTTTGCGACAATATACTTGATAAATTTGAAGTTTTATTTTATATGTGTAACAAAAATAAAAAAAATTATTTAGGTATATTTTCTTAATTTTGATTTTGCAAACTTAATGCATTGCAAACAAAATGCATTATTCCTTCATACTTCGTTTCATTAAGTACGTCGTGTTCCTTGGATATACATGATAATCTACTCAATCTTTGTTAATACAAGTGCTGAGTCCAATTTTGATCTGCTCACAGGAATTCGAGGGGCCATGAGTCCGTACCTAGTGGATACATAGCTTAAATATGGCACTGTGTTTTCATGATTTAAATACTCTCCATTGCTGACTGACTCAGACCTGCTCCCTTACATATTTCGTTCATGAGCCTAGCTATTGTTGCCAACCAATTGGTTGCGGTCTGTTGGATAGGCAAGGTGCCTAAGTAACTGCTTAGGCGTTCCTGTTTTCTTAGGTCATCCTCTTTTGTTGAAAAAAAAAAAAACCGATAAATTTCTTCTCTGATACTTTACTAGCTGGTATAACAACCGGGAGAGTCCGGTACTTCCTTGTAATGTGTTAATTAATAAATTTGGGAGATAATTGATAATTTTTTATATCCAGTAATTCTGTATTTGAAATTTATTAAACGATTTTTGTACGACAACGGGCTTAGGATTAAGTTTAAAAAACAAAATAGTTTTCGAGAGAACTTCGACGGAAAATGACAATATTTTGAAGTCCCTTCATTGGAACAAATTAGAATAAACTGTACCCGATTCGTTTGTTATACCTTAAATCATCATTGAGAAATTTATAACACAATATTTTCTCTGCCAACGTTTGTTGCATAAATAAAAATATCATAAGATTAGCATTATATAATTTTGTTAACTGATAATGATAGTATATATTTTATACTATAGTGTAGTGTTATATTTGAACACTTATACTTAATTCCTTTAATTTGTGGCAGATTGTATTAATTCTCTTCAATAAAAATATAAAAAAATAATGATAAGTGAAATTATTACGTAATTTTGAGAGGGTAAGGTGGTCCTGTACTTCTAGTCTTCTCTGGCGACGTTACTATTTGCATAGTCAGATGTATTGAAAGAAAAAATTACGGATTGTATAAATTTTTTCATAATTGTATATAATTATATTTAGTGTATGAGATAAAGGGCTGTAATACCTGAAAAAAAACAACATATTTGTCGAATTTCTTTCTCAAGATTTACTTATAAACGTATTTTACTCGGCAAGCAGAAAAATTAGATGTAATTGAATTGAATTTGGAAGAGGACGTTTCACTTCATGATAGTACAAATCTAACTAAGAATTAAATCATTATAAAAATAATAAACTTTGCTGGTTTAAAAGTTTACTCCTTAATTATTTTTCTGGGCCAACTTCACGTTAAAAAAACCCATATGAAATTAGGACTGTTGATTCTTTCGATATTTTTTTTTGTTTATTACAAAAACACATTTCTTTCAACCTTTTGATAGTTTCGTCACAACGTTATCAAAAATTAATTTTTTCGATATTGCAGTATTATCTTTAAAACACATTCGTTGAATAATTTTAACATGAGGATACCAAAATTTAATAGAAGAATATTCTTTGAAAAAAATTTAAATATGAGGAGAAGATGGTAGGAGATTCGGTCAGTGAAGCATCTCCAACCGTCTTCTCGTCCTATTATTACAAGAGCCCGAGAGGAGAAAAAAGGCAGTTATCTCACCCCAATTTTTGATTAATTTAATGAAAGCTATGTATAATTAATAGTCAAAATTGATGAGTCTGCCAAGTATAGGTAGGCGGAATAAAAAATGGCGGCTGTTTCAAAGCGATAAAAAACTAATTTTTCATTCGAAGCTCTATATCTAAAAAAGTAGGAACAACACAAGAAAACCTAAGAGAATTTCATTTAAAGAAGAGCATAGAAACTACTACCCCTAAGATAAATGTCATAAACTACTTTATAGAAAGTTAAATTTCCCTTATTTTGAGTGTTGGCAGACATATGTGCGTCTTATGGATCTAGAGATATATTTTTTCAAAAATCCAACATTTTATACAAACTACTACTATAAATTAACATTTTATGAGTTTATTTTGTCAAATATCATGAAAACTACTACTCCTGCATAGATAAACCTAACTAATTTAACTATTTTGTAGTAAATTTAACTAGCTTTAATTCGAGCGCTGGCAAAAATCTGTACATTCAATGGTTTCTGAAATGAAGTTTTTCATAAATCAAACTTATTGTCTGAACGACTATAAATCTATGTATTTTAGCAAATATCATGAAAATTACTATTCCTATGAAGGTAAAGGTCTTAAAAATATTTATAGTTTATTAAACTAGCTTTAATTTGAGTCCTAATAGACATCATGAGACCTACAGAGTTTCTGCGATATAGATTTCCCAAAATAAATTAGCTAACTACTAATCTTTCAGAAGATTTTTAAGAAATTTTGCTTTTTAAAAAGCTATATCTCGAGAACTATTGGACGTAAATAGCTCTTTTAGGGCAAATATTACAGCAAATTTACTCTTCTTTTAATAATGTGCTCTTAGGTTTTCTAGTCTTGTTGGTAGTTTTAAGATATAGAGCTCCGAATGAAAAATTAATGTTTTTTAAGGGTTAGAAACTGCCGCCATTTTTTATTTCCCCTATCTATACTTGGCAGACTCATCAATTTTTACTAGTAATTATACATAGTTTTCATTAAAGTAATCAAAAATTGGGGTGTGGTAACAGCCTTTTTTTCTTCGCGGCTCTTGTGCTATATATATATTATCCATAGTCAACAATCTTCTTATCATTAAAAAAAAAATTAAATTGTGTACGAAGAACTTTGTAATGATATTTAATTTGAATAATTATCAAGTATTTAACTACAAAGTTGCTATTTTAGAAATAAACAGAAAAAAGTAGAATCGAAGATATAGCACTGACGAATTTTTTATAAATTAGTTTTAAAAAAAATTATCTTTAGAAATAGGTCTATCATAGTTATCGCTCTTTGTGTCAAATTTTCTGTACCCTGCTGAAATTTTAGATTTTCTCGAATAAAACTCTATTTCGTGATCCTCTAAGAGACACTGAGGTTTTTTTTTGGGCCTGAAAAAAATTGTTTAAAATGCTAACTGAGCAACTTCCATGGCTGTTAAAATTAGGTCGCTCATCAACTTTGACTATCTACTGAAATTTCCACTCCTGAAGAAACTACAGGGTACTTAAGTGTAAAAAAACGAGTGACTAGAACCCTCCGGAGGCATTGAAGGAGAGCATTGTGAAGAGCGAAGAACAAAAGGGTGGAGAAGATATCGATGAGGAGAAGGGAGGCGCGGATCCTCCTAAATCTTGCCTCCTTCCCTTTGACAAAGGGCTGGAACAATAGTCCTCCTGGAAGGGACAGTTGGTTCTACCCTAATCGCTTCTTACCTCCACCTCTTCATCAAGTACTTCGCATGGATTCGTCTCGTTTCATCCGTCATCGTCCTATTGACCTCTTGTCGTCTTTTATGTTTGCAAATCTGCTGGCTCTAATGAGCCTTCTTGAAATCTTTAGGCTTATATTCGAATTACATCTCAGTTATATTGGAAAATGAGTGGACTTTCTAAGAGCGTCGATATTTAATCATTTAGATAGAGTAAACATTATAATTATTTTTTGTTTTCAGTCTATTGAATGCCGGGAAATGTTCTATTTATTTAGGAAGCAAATAAACATTTTGCCCTTGCAATTGAAGGTGACGTATTTTTTTTAGTTTTAGACATCAACGAACAGATTTGATTCCGTGTGTTTTTTTTTTTTCGTTTACTGTCTTTCTAAACATTTCTGACCCTCGGAGAGGTGTCCTATAGATTCCCACATAATCTGACCAGAGTGGAAAGATTGAGTTCTTATTCCGTTGGGCCGTTAAAAATAGAGGTAAATCCATTCAGGCCGGAATCGAATGGTTTGGTATAGATTCGGTTACTATGAATCTACTATGAATCTATTGAACCAAAATGGTGAGGAAACTATACAAATCCATATACTTGGTAGAAGATTTTTATATAAAATATTTTAGAAGTAAATGTTTTAAATCCGTTAGTCATCCATCCCTATGGAAGAGACTCAAGACCGCATGGCTGACGTAGTAGTATTATGAGCCATAGGAAACCCTGAGGGAACGGTTCGAGTTATATGAACGAACAATATAGAATAACGTTTGAGATAATTGTGTTTTTATCTTGAAAAAACAATTGGGCGTCATTCTTACAATCTATCGTAAGTTCGGGATTTGTCCAGAAATAATGTACAGTGACATATAGAGGACTGTCAGTTATGACCTACACGTAGAGTTCGTAACAGTTTGCGTTTCGATTGACGGTATACGAATACACAAATGCTCGATGAACCGAGTGGTATTATGGTTGTTTAATTATAAAATATTGCGAGGAATGTGTCCGGATTCGAAGGAATATGAGGGGTGAAAGAGATATAGAGGATAGGGATCATGAGCCTGGAAAGAAGGAATTGGGTTTGTAATAATTTGTCAGGCTTATACGCATACTGATATGTGACTATTTGGTTACCAACCCGCACGACTCTGAAAATCTTATAGAAGGTAGATTAATGGTAGGTGTAATGCTCGATAACAGGTTTGTCACAGAGAAACGCGAAACCAAATTGGCTTTTCCTTGTACGTTTGAAAACAAATATTTCTTTATTATCCTTAGTGAAAATACTTCTCCTAACTGAATATGAAATATGTATATTCAGGTAAGTGAAGGAGGAGATCAGATGTTTTGTATGAAGTCTTACATTGAAATTATTTTTTTCAAGTTTTACATCTTTTTTGCTACTGACAATGAGATATGGTTTATTATTTTATATAAACAAAATAATAAGTACTTTAAAGGAAGATTTTATGAAAATTTGTCATTTGAAATACTGATTTCAATGAGGACGCGTTTAATCAAAATCGTATGGGGTCAAGGGACTTCAAAACGTGTATTACCGTTGAAAAGCAGATTAGATTGCGAAAAAGAAAAAAAAATTCATAGCAGAATGAAAGTAAAAATCAAATTGTATGTTGTAAAACGGATTTGAGGAGATTTCGTTAATTAGGTTTTAATTGGTCGAACAGAATCGCTACCGATTGAAAACAACTGACAATAAAAATAACAATTTACCAAGTCTAGTTACAAAGACATCTTCTGGCCTTCTGTTAAAATTTTTTATGACTGATATTTTTTTTGTACTCAACTGTGAGATATTTTTCGAATTGTGATGACTTATAAACGTAAAATCGAAACCTGTTATAGAATATATATATCTATGTAGAAGAAGTAAATAGTAAATTTGATTTAAAATAGGTTTATTTCAGTTTTCTTATCCTGTCAGAATGTTAGTGGTCAAATCAACCAGCAATAAGACTGCTAACAGAAACTGTTTGTGCAGAAGCAGATCATTAAGTTACAATCAGAATGTTATTTGAGAGCAGGCGTTTACACGTCTTATTGTATATTGTATTTATATACAATGTACTAGAAGAGAAGAAAGTCTTCGTAAAGAAACAGATAGCAACGAAGATTTTATGGGAACGTGGATTTTACCTGTACAGTTTTTTCAGGATATTTTCGAATTTTGGCTCATATTTTGGTAATAAATGAGTTCTGAAAAACAATTAATATTAAAATTCTAAGCAGCCCTTGGTGTAAAATGAAAAAATCCTTTTTTATTCCAATGATGTATCTTGGACAGTATTGAAAAAAATAGTTTACACTAAACATTTATGCAGATATTGGATTTTAAATAATAAGGGAAAGATAAGGTCGAGATTGAGAAAAACATTAATCAATTGCTTTAACCAACATGCTAATAGGTGTTGTAGTCGAAGCGATTACAAAGGATTATTCATAATTGATTTTGACGCTAATATAATCAATTTCACGAACACTGTCTACAAACAAACAACAACAACAAAGTCTACTCTATCTATAGTAAGGGAAATGTTTTGGCGAAAATACGTTTTGAGGTCACTTTAGCCAAAAAACATAGTCTCGCCAAATGATCTGTGTGTCTGTGAACAGAAGCCTAGCTCAAAACCGAAAAGTATATGTCTGGAATATTATTGCAATTTTTTAGATGAAATCGACTGACCGGAAGTGCCATTTTATTGAATCGATTATTCACATTTTTTTCGATTTTTTCGAAAACGACTCTTAACGATTTTGATCAATGTAGAATTTAATAGTCTTTAACATCAGATAGATTTTATCCTTATTTAAATAGTGTGACAAGGCTTAAATAACGAAGTTTCAAAAAATCTTTGTCTAAAGTATTGTTGGGGCCACAGCCTGGGTCCTGTTTCATAATAAAGTGCAAACTAATACTATTAGTCTTGTCGATTTAACTTAATACAATTACACTGACTTGTACAATAGTAACTTGTAATTTACTACTTTTTAACTTGTGTAATATCACTATAGTCATCCCTATTATAAAAAAAAAGTATTAGTGCAATTACCACGTTGTTTCTATACTTGTACTATGAACTAATACTACTAGCTTTCATTATGAAACAGGGCCCTGGTTGTCCTAGTACAAGAGCCCAAGAGAAGAAAAAAGGCAGTTATTTTACCCCAATTTTTGATTACTTTTATGAAAACTATTTATAATCACTAGTCAAAATTGATGAATCTGCCAAGTAGATGAAATACTTAATCTACAAAGGTAACTGTAGTTTGATTATCAGAATAATTAGTAGGTGGGTGCAGTTGATAAAGACGGTGGATATGATAAAAGCAAAGGTGATATTAAACTATTGGTTGAAGATGAAAACTGAGCAACATTATACATTGTGCACAGTTAGATTACAGTTAAGGATAAAAGTCTATTGTCTTCTCTTTCCACAATCCAAAAAGGTTGCGAGTCAAGTAGGTAGAAACCACCTGTTCTTACAATTACTTGTTTTAAGTTTAAGACTAATACAGAGGTTAAATTACATTTATTAGAAATACATTGTACATAACTTAAGGTAGTAAGGAGTAAAATTAATGGTACAATAATAGTAATTAAAGAAAGAAAAGTGAGTTTGGAATCTATTAAATTAATTTATCAAATAAAGGTAATAGATCAAAAAGTTGTCTAAAAGAGTACATAGCTCTAAAATGCGAATTTTTATAAAAAAACAGAAAAATAAAATTGTTTTAGATTTTTTTATAAATTACAAAAATAAGAATACCGTGTTATTTGCTCATTAATCTGCCAACAACTTGGATACTTATGTAGGGTGATAAGTGATTATACTTTATCATAGAAGTTGAAAAAAACATAGATATGTTTTCACATAGTTAAAAAAGAAATACATTTTATTTTCGATATATGTTGGGGCTTGGATTAGGTTTCTGGCTCGTAAATATTATATTTATGAATGATACCATGCAGAGAGCATTACTGTGACGAGGTCAAGTTCGGTTGTTCGTGAGATATTTGAAAAGATTTTTTTTTTAAACTTATGGCTTGTTTTTCTTTTTATAATCCTCTCTATTGAACAGTTTAAGTACTAGTGTATACTAGCTAGGTTAAGTCGGTACAGCCGTGTGTATCTCTGGAGGTCAGGGTTTAGCGTCCTGTAATACTATCCTTGCCCCTTACCTGTCACCTATTTGTTTGTGTTACTAGTTTGTCAACCTTTTATGTGATGCCAGCGGTCTTTGAGAGTTAATTTAACTTAAAACCACAATTTAAAAATACATAAAATCCATGGGGAAAAATAGCAGATGTGGGTGGAAAAGTCACTTCTATAGCACACTTACTATGTTTTAGTCTGTAACCGAATTAGAATGGGCTATAGAAATAAGTTAATTCTTCAAAACAGCCTAAAAAAATATCAGATGTGGATGGAAAAGCTGAGATTTCAAAAGTTACTTCTCTTGGACACTTATTGAAGTAACCTACTATGTTTTAGTTCTGTAACTGAATTAGAATGAGCTGTAGAAATAAGTTATTTTTTAAAAACAGCCACAAAAAAAAAAGAGCAGATATTGGTTAGAAAGCTGAGACTGCAAAAGTTACGTCTCTAGCACACTTATTGAACTAACTTGCTATGTTTTAGTTCTGTAACTGACTTCAAATGGGCTATATCAATAAGTTATTTCTTAAAAACCGCAAAAAAAAAATAAAGAAAATAGCAGATGTAGGTGAAAAAGTTGAGACCCCAATAGGTACTTCTGTTGAACACTAGTTCAATTCACCTGCAATGTTTTAGTTCTTTAACGTAATTTGAAGATGCTATAGAAATAAGTGATTTTTGTTTTATTAATGCCTATAAACTGCGTAGTAAATAATGTGAGGGAGAGAATAAATAAAAAAAATTATGACGTTAAAAAAAAAATGACACTCTTGTCACCACAACTCAGTTTACTTACATAGTTTCATCCGCTTTACTAAATTTGAGGGTGCTGTATTAATGAGGAAAATCTTAAAAACAGAGAACAAGAGTTGCAGATGTGGTAGAAAACCTTGAGACAAGAAAAAGCACTTCTCTAGCACACTATTTTTTCCCACCTGCAATGTTTCGTTTCTATGACTTTATCTGAATGTTCTGTAGAAATAACATCTACAATTTTGGCATTTGTCAATATTCATTGGTAGAAGTCCGATATCTCTTTTTTTTCAAAAAAGTTCAAAATATCCTTATTTAGACTTTAAGACCATATAATCGTAATTATAATGAATCCTAGTGGGAATTCCCATCTTTTTGGTTATTGTCTGACGTTATAACCTCTGATGGCACTATTGTTCTGAAACCGCCTTTTTATATGATTTTTTTAATAAACTTTTTTATGCTGAAAAACTAGGTGATAATTTTAATTTCCTAAAATTTGGTAGAGGCTTAGTATTAATTGAGTAGCATTTGTTGATTACTTTTCATAATTAGAGGACACAGATCAATAAGCAACCTACATGCAACTTGAAAAATTGACAGTTTGCTTTACACTTTCTGACAAAGCTAAACAATTCAGCATAGGGATAACTTAAAATACACCTATTTACTTTTCGTGGATCATTATTCTTTATTTTTATTAATGAGGTGATTTTAGTCTGTCCGTTATTTATTTCTAATTTATTTTTTTTTCTATCAACATACAGAATGTTAGTTTAATTTTTTTATGATACATCGTTTAATACTTAATTATATGCATGTTATGTGATAACAAGGTATAGGTATCGGAACTTTCCAGATACCCGTATCGTCAAATTAATAAAATATTTAGTATTGGAAATATGAGTGGTTATTGCGATGATAGGAAATATGAAAATAGTCTTGAGATAGTAATTAGTTTTTTTTATTTTATTTTATACCAGATCGGCCTGGTGAACCTTACATGGTTGATATAATCGTTATATTATATATATATTTTTAACAGTTGATTATGGGAAAATAAAATAAATAGATAAGAATAATGCTTCTTAATCAAAGAGGAATGTAAAATTAATAAAAAAAAAATTATGATATACACTTAAATAAAACAAACAATTGCCCTCTAATAGTAAAAAGAAACAAGTTAGTTTGAAAAAGGGACGAGAGAAGAAAAGAGAAAAAATAATAATAATAAAATAAATAAATAAAATGTGTAATAATAATAATTAAAATAGAGGTAGTGTGACTATGAATTAATTTTATATTTATTAAAATTTATAACAGAATGTCCTGCAGCAGTCTGGGCTTCAGTCTTCGGGTTGAGGTTGGGTTTCCCAGGTTGTAGGTCACTGCTCCTTTAACTGTCGGCAATTGGGAGTGGAACTTCATGAACCGTTTTTTGATGTAATCCTCTATTGACTCCATCTGTAATTCGCTATGCATTTGGCTATTTCTTATGAACCAAGGGATATAATTAGTTGGTATGTAATGTAAACTATAAAAAAGCGTTCGTTGTATAGCTCCGTCAGTAAGCTTATTTAACTGCAATTTTTATTTGGAAAACCAACAAAAAGTGTTTTAATAAAAATTCTAACTCAATATAGGAGAGTATGTTAAGATAATAAAAAAAAACAAAAACAAAAAAAAACGCAGAGATGGCAGAAAACGTGTATTGGAACTCTTGAACGTAACACTATTCCGTGACTTCATGAAATAGAAACATTTCCAACTATCATTTGTTCTAAGTGTATAAGATCATTACTTTCGCGAAATACGACGAAAATAGTTATTAATAGAAAACTCTGGTTGTATTTAATGTTGGTATTAGTGACAATGCCTATGAAATTAGCTTATATTTTAAGTTTATTACCTTTCTAAAACTAAAAAAAAATGCATTAAAATATATGAATATTAGTTGATCAGTTTCATGTCTTGTAGTCGTAGTATGACATGGTCAATTACAATGAAAAAAATTGTTTTCCTCAGTCATACTGATTGATAGTTGACAATAAATTAGTTCAACATCAAATAAAGCTTATATAATTAATTCGTTTTAACAATTTTTTTTGTTGCTATTCTTCGATTTCATGTGTGTGGGCAAATAATAATTATTTACAATTTTATCAATTCGGAAGTGTGAATTTGATTCAGGCACAGATATAAAAAAGAAAAAAATCGTATTTGCAAAAATTGCCACTTCTAGCCCTGGCATCTTGCCCGCTCATTTGCAGATAAAATTTTCAAACATTTTTCTGATGCGTTGTACTAATTTATTTTTTACAGACACACACACTCGTATGCAGACCATTTTATGAGACGTCATTATTTAGACCGAGGGGACCTCAAAACGTGTATTTCTATCGAAAAATTGATTTCGAAATTTTGTACGATTATAAAACTTCCCCTTACTATAAATTGAATATATAGGTAAGTGAAAAGAAAACATTCACTTTATTTTTAATAAACATTTTCGAAGTTATTAAAAAGTAGTAGAATTTCGAAAGAAATTTCGATGGGTATGAAATTGTCATAAAAAGTGACCTTTTTTCTCACCAGTTTATTATTAAAGCTTTGGAGAGCTTTTTTGCTATTTCTTTTACATAACATTTTATTTTAATGGTAATAAGATTCTCTACAGAGTTTCTCACTTTCGTTTTATTAATTTGTTTTGTCATTTGCGAAGGTAGGAGGATGACATCCACACGTGGGATGTATCCTTGCCTCCTGAAACAGTAAGCGTGTACTGGTCTATTCACGTATTTGGCGAAAAGGAAACGATGTGATCAAAGTCTCGCTATGTGATATCTCAAAAAAAAATTTTTTTTTTCCTAAAATTTCTTCCTAAATTAAACTTTAAGTAATCATTCAAACTTGGGCATCTTCAAAACCCCAATCGGGGATCCATTTTATACTTGATATATAGCCTGGTTTATTTTCAGATTTATATTTTATTTTTTACTTAAATGACCGTAGGTGTTAGACTATCACGATTAATATAATTTCTTCTAAATTACCTTTAACTTAACTCTAAATGTATAGAATGTTATAAATAAAACAAAAAAATTAAGATAAAATAATAATTCTTAATAAAAGATAAAAGTAAAGTTAATAACAAAAACAATGATATATATGGATTTAACAAAATAAATAATTGACCTCTAATGGAAAAAAAAAGTGAATTTAAGAAAAAGTTGAAAAGAAAAAAAAAGAAATTCAGATAAAATAAAATTTTAGAGTGACAATAACTTAACCGATAAATATAGAATTTATAACAGGATGTCCTGCAGCAGCCTAGGCTTCAGTCTTCTGGTTGTGGTTGGGTTTTCCAATAGTACAAGAGTCCAAGAGGAGAAAAAAGGCAGTTATCTCACCCCAATTTTTTATTACTTTGATGAAAACTATGTATAATTACTAGTCAAAATTGATGAGTCTGCCAAATATAGGTAGGGGGATTAAAAAATGGCGGCTGTTTGAAAGCGATAAAAAAATTTAATTTGTCATTGGAAGCTCTATATCTTACAAAGTAGGAACAATACAATAAAACCTAAGAGAACGTCATTTAAAGATGAGCCCTAAAAGAGTTATTTACGTTAAATAGTTCTTGAGATATAGCTTTTTAAAAAGCAACATTTCTTAAAAATGTTGTATGGGACGTACTGATTAAAGATCAGTAGTAACTGAATTTATTTTGAAAAATCTATATCTCAAAAACCATTTGACGTACAGATGTCTATTAGCACTCAAATTAAAGCTAGTTTAATGAACTATAAAGTAGGTTATGATCTTTATCTTCGTAGGAGTAATAGTTTTCATGAAATTTGCTAATATAAATATATTTATAGTTGTTCGGACAAATTTTCATTTGCCAAATTTATATTCATATGTGAATATCATAAAAACTACTACCCCTACGAAGATAAATGTCATAAACTACTTTATAGTAAGTTAAATTTTCTTTATTTTGAGCGTTGGCAGACGTATGTGCGTCAAATGGTTTCTAAAATGAAGTTTTTCATATATCAAATTTATTGTCCGAACTATAAATCAATTTATTTTAGCAAATATCATGAAAACTACTAATTCCTACGAAGGTAAAGGTCATAAACTTCTTTATAGTCCATTATACTAGTTTTAATTTGAGTGCTAATGGACATCAGTACGTCACATAGTTCCTGAGAAATAGATTTCTCAAAATAAATTAACTAACTACTAATCTTTCGGTAGATTTTTAAGAAATTTTGCTTTTTAAAAAACTATATCTCGAGAACTATTGGACGTATAATAGCTCTTATAAGGCTAATATTTCAGCAAATTTACTCTTCTTTAAATAATGTACTCTTAGGTTTTCTAGTGTTGTTGGTAGTAGGGATGCGACGTTGATGTCGATGTTTTGAAAACATCGATGTTTTACCCAAAACATCGATGTTTTTAAGCCAATGTTTTCTAAACATCGATGTTTTTTAACCGATGTTTTCTAAACATCGTTGTTTTGTCCCAATTTTTTTCCAAAAGTAACTAAATGAAAACCAAAAATTTACAGTATAAATAGATTCCTATCAACAATTTGGTCGAATAATAAAGTACCTTCAACCTTCACGCTATATCGTTAGATAGAGATAAATTACGACTAGAAAAACAACGATGTTTTAGAATATCTTTGCTCAATATTAAAATACTATATCATACAAATCTTTGCCAAAAATACATCCATGTTTTTGAACAACCATTTCAGTAACTCAAGGTCTGTTCCAACGACGACGTATAGTCCGGCCAGTCGGAAGTGGTTTTTGCAAAAAAAGAATGCAACATTGATAAAAAAACATCGATGTTTTGAAATATCAATGTTTAATATTAAAATAATCTTGCTTACAATACATTACCCAGAATAAATCGATGTTTTTGAACATCTATTACAGAAACATAAGGTCTGTTCCAACGACCACGCATTATCGCAACGAATACATGATCGTTGGAACAGACATTATGTTTCTGAAATAGTTGTTCAAAAACATCGATGTATTTTGAGTAATGTATTGTAAGGAACGATATTTTATAACTTCGATTTTTTTTTAGTCGTTGGATTCTTTGATTAAAAAAGCACTTCTTACAGCCTGTAGGACGCGGGATCGTTGGAACAGACCTTATGTTTCTGAAATAATTGTTAAAAAACATCGATGTATTTTGAGTAATGTATTGTAACCAACGAGATTTTAGAACATTGATGTTTTTTGTAGTCGATTTCGGATTCTTAGTTTCAAAAACCACTTCTGACAGGCCGTAGAATGCGTGATCGTTGTAACAGACCTTATGTTGTTCAAATGGATATTCAAAAACATCGATGTATTTTGGGTAATGTATTGTAAGCAATGATATTTTAAAAATATCAATGTTTTTTGTTGTCGATGTCGGATTCTTAGTTCCAAAACCTACTTCTGACAGGCCGTAGAATGCGTGATCGTTGGAACAGACCTTATGTTTCTGAAATAGTTGTTCAAAAACATCGATGTTTTTTGGGTAATGTATTGTAAGCAACTATATTTTAAAATATTGAGGTTTTTTGGATTTCATATCCTATTGCTTGATTGAAAAAGCACTTCTGACTGGCCGGAGCATGCGTAGTCTTTAGAACAGTCTTTATATTACAGAAAGGGTTAAAAATGTTTTTTTAACATCGATGTTTTAGTATTGAACAACGATGTTTTAAAACATCGATGTTTTTTTATCGATGTCGCATCCCTAGTTGGTAGTTTTTAAAATATAGAGCTCCGAATGAAAAAATAGTGTTTTTTAAGGTTTTGAAACAGCCACCATTTTTTATTCCCCCTACCTATACTTGACAGACTCATAAATTTTTACTATTAATTATACATAGTTTTCATTAAAGTAATCAAACATCGGGGTGAGATAACTGCCTTTTTTTCTTCCCGGCTCTTGTACTACAAGTTGTAGGTTACTGCTCCTTTACTTGTAGGTAATTGGGAGTGGAACTTCATGAACCTTTTTTTGATGTAATCCTCTATTGTCTCTATTTGTAATTCCCGATGCAATTGGCTGTGGCTCAGTAGCCATTTTACCAATGTTATTAGGACTCATTTGATTTTTAAATTACTTTTTGGAAGGGACAATTTACTTTCCCTCTAAGATCATTCTTCAATATAAATCCAGGTTTCTTGACCCTCCCTCGAACCTCCGAAGACGCCAAAGATGGAAGAGGGTCGGTGACGTGAAATACGCTAATCACCCTGTCATCGGATCTGCTGATATTGATCCAGCCCTTACCTCTCCTGTCAATCCCTACAGCCCGCTCAACCTCCTCTCCCGTAGGTGAATACTTGCATCACATTTTACCTCCTTCGTTCTTTCGGTATATCTATTCAATTTTTAAATTACTGATTAAATCCATTATTCAAATCGTAGGTATGTAGATGCCAGGAAGACTAGTTTCGGTGCAATAGGTATCTGGGGGCTGGATTGTTCATTGAGCAGCAAATCATATCAGAGAGTCTTTCATTATGGATTATTTCTTTAGGTAAAGCGATTTATAATTATGAAAATTATAATAATATATGAAACACTGATTCACGTTCTATCTGGTTCCACGTTTACTTGCGGAAATGAAAATTATGCTTGCTAATTGTGATTTATGTATGCCTGGATTATTATTTATTGCTTACAATTTTTAACTAATTAATTTTGGGTGTCAAAAAAAGTGACAAACATTGTTGCTAGTAAGTAATTAGAATATTTTTATGTTATTACAAGCCAAACGTTTCTGAAATACCGATCTACAACTAGAGAGCAGACGCTTTGCTAATTCAGGCATCAGATAAGCAAACAGCAGAGCTACCTCGCTAAGATCGTATTTCATTTAAATGTTTAAAACTATGAAAAAAAAGATGAACAAAAAAAAAAACAAGACCTCTAACAGAAAATTTTCCGAGAAAAAAATAATGAGGGAGGGCAGGAAAGAGTTGAGACCGACAAAATGCCGTTCTTTAACATCAGCTTAATACAAAAGAAAAGTTCCAACCCTCTAGCACCTCCAAAAAATTGCGGAGGTGGCAGTTAAAAAGTTGGAAACCTTAAAAAGGACATATATAACACAATATTATATGTTATATATACTATAATCAGATACAAATTGTCAACGCAGTAATTCACCTTAGTGGAGCTGTCGAAAGGCCCAAAATCTAGTGGGTCAAGTTTTGAAAAAACATTTGTAAAGAACGAAATTTGGACTAAAACTGAGCTTATTACTGTTCTACCTTAAAAAAAAAAAAAAAAAAAAAAAAAGAAAAGGCGCTTAAATTTGTATTCCAGAAAATCCCTCTTAGTGCTGTTCTAGTGGTGGTTTTAGAACAGATATAAAATACAACCCCTCTCTCTGAATGACCTTCAATACTACAATAAAATAAAAAAGCGATAATTCATAGCTGCAAGAAGGTTCAACATACACTAAAACCAGGAGTTTCCAATCTTTTTATGACATGTACTACAACCAAGGGTTAGCCATACCGTGCCGTAACTTTATCTTTTCCTCTATAGCCTTTTACCTAAACATTGATTATTTCTAGTATAGTGTGGTAGTTTTATTTCTTATATCAAACACGTCTAGAACGGTTTCTTAAAACCTAATAACGCTTTGATTTCAGTGAATAAAGTTAAAATTGTTGATCAGGTACAATACAACAAATATACAGAATGGTTTTTTTTGTTCGTTATTCAGAGAAAAAAAATTAGTTTGCAATGAAAAGCTTATTTCGGAATCTCTGCACTAATATATTTTAAGGCTTGAATTTTTTTCGGTTTACTCTACTCTAGAATAGTTTTTATTTCCTTCCTCCGTACGGAAAGTAGCTTTATAGATATTTGTAGTTGGACTGAAAGATTCATTATCAGCTCTACTTAGCTTAAGAAATATTTTTTCAACTAACCCACTAAACCAAGCATATATTACTCATTACAGTCCGCCAACAGAAACGGTATTTCAGTGATTTTCGCCGGGTCCCTGGACACTGCGGAATAGCGGGTAATGAACTAGCCGATAGGGCAGCAAAGATGGCGATTGCTGAAGGAATTCCATATCGCGAAGTGCCTGTCGATGATTTCATTGCCCTCATTAAGGGCAATGGACACAAATAAGTCTAATGGACACAAATGTTTCTGATAACAAATTAAAGGAAATCAGAAGTGATGTCTCTTCTTGGATATCATCAAATAGAAATGTAGGAGGTGACTTTGACGGGCCTTAGAATGTCATATGTGCCTGACCCACGGTTATCATACGGCCGCAATTCTCCACCTGTATTCCAGACTTGTGGAACGCGACTTACTACTGTTAAACACATATTGACTGAATGCCGAGCATATAACTCCCTCAAATCTTTACGTGATAGATCAGCAGATCTCCATTCCATCTTGCAGAATAGCGGATAATTCCATAAAACTTAATCAAAGTTTACCTCAGGTTCCCTTGTTGCAATAGTTTCACATTTCAATATATTCGTAGCCATGAATCCGGACTAGTTCAGTGTGTGGTTAACGGTGCAGCCCAAAAGTCTTAAATTACCAGTTTATCCATTGTTAATTCGGAAGTTAAGGCTATAATGACCCATACGTGGTTACTGCCCTAAAATAATAAAATAAAAAAGATATTTGTACTCGCTAAATAATTAACGTAAATTTTAGGTTTCATCTAGAATTGGCAGGATATAAATGAAACCTAACATGTTGTGCTTACCAGGATATACGAAAATTAAGAAGAAATATTAAATCTAAATCGAAGAAAAACTTCCAATTAAAATATTAGAATATAAGAGGTTTTAATTGAGCGGAGGATAAAAATTTTTGATTGCAATTTTCTCAATACTAGTTCTAAGTTTTTTGCCCTTCAATATGAAATTTTTTTTTGTATAAACTATTTTTATTTATTTATTTTTTTAAAATATTTCTATTTGTTATTTGATATCATGATATAGCTGATATGTATAATCTTTTTTAGCATGAAATTTTCAGTTTTTCTATACCACATTCAGTTTTAAATTTTTTATATTATATTTATGAAACATTCAAGATGGCGAGCAATAAATGGCATTTTCTTGTTTATATTTTTCCGTTTTTTTTTATATATTATTTTTCCGTTTATTTTTATACTCTTGCTTATATTTTTTTTAACTCCATCTTCTGATGCATCCCCTCCCCCTCCCCCACACTTCTTTTTCGACTTCTGACTGTTTTTCTTATTATTTTACCATTATCTTATTATATTTTCCGAAATTAAAAAAAAAAAAAAACTACCTACATTGATCTAAAAAAATCATACCTTGTCTTTGATGGAAGTCGTTCCACTTAAAATTCTATTTATATCCTTTACTTGATGAGTAATATTACTATCCTAAAAATTTTTGATTTCTCTTTTGATCAGATGCTTTACTTTCTTAATCAGATATGGCGACCTAGTTTTTTATTGAGTTGTGTTTATATTTAAGTTGCTCCTTGAGAATGAGAAGTGCCTACCACCTGTTGATTCCCCAGGATAGAGAAGTAAACATCTCAATTGGGGGGATAGTTTGTCAAGTTGATTATTTATCTGTACTCCAACTGAAGTAGCTTTTAATCGCCTGGGCTCTTGAGTATTCCGTTTTGTAGGGTTTTGTTACTCCTTTGGGAATAGCAAATAAAGATGAATGGGATATTTATTAATTTAGTCGAGGTTTATTTTGCCGTTGAAAGCTTTTATACATTAAGTATGCTTTATGTACATATTTAACGAAGTCATTCGGTTGTTTAGCTGTAAATATTGCATACCCATTATTGAATCAACAATCTAAAACCCTTGTTAAAGCTCGTAATTCAAAACTGCCTTAATTCACTTCGATAAGTGATTAGTTACAGTTTTCCCTAATATATGTTATAACATAAAGCCCTGTTAGAAAAATGTTTGATGTAATAATAATAATATAAATTCTCTAATTATTATAGTACACAGGTTTAGAAATTTTTGTAGTGATATAGAGGTTTATTATATTTATAGTTTTATTATTTATATTATTTGGAAACCAACTTTCTAGGTGCATCAGTAGGTATGTTTTTAACGTTTTTATATACATTTTTTTTAAAATACTAAACGTATTTACACTTGAACCTCATTTAGAGAGGTTCAAGTGTAAACTATCGAGATCAAAATGTAACTCGTGAACGTTTAATAAAATATTCTGGAATCGCTCCTCAGTGGCTTTCAGCTTGGAGACCCAGCAGACTACTCCTTTCGATTTCTATAGTGAGAATTGCGGAAAAAGTTTTAAATTGGAGTGCTTACCATACTTATACCGAGTCAAACGCTGCTATCAGGAATATGTAATCTAAAACTCAATTGTGTTGGCCTTCCTGATTTGAATCCTGTTTTTTTTTTTCTAGGTCTTCTTCAATTAGTTCCCTCAGTATCTGTTTTTTGTCTGTTGTCAAAATTCTTTTTCCTTTGATATAAAACTGATGGAAGGGAGATAAGGCGATAGGATTCATATTAAGTTTGAGATCCTTTTTCTACGTATAGGCACAATAAACACTGTACTCACGATCTCAGGCTGTATTTTTCCTATCTCAAGTGTAATGAAATATCCCGTGTTTCTTCAGAATTTCTTTATACTTCATAATTTTACAAGCTATGCTATCTCTTCTTCAGGATTTAGCCAGGTTTACTTGCTCTACTTCTTTGCTGATATCTTCCATCCTTCTTTGCCTTAGTCTTCCTTAGATCACCTACCGAGTATGCCTTTTCCGCAATTCTAGCCTCTTCCCTTCTCTACTCTATCATTATTTTGGATGACCTTTATTGTCTTTTCCTTCCTATTCCTCATTCTGTATCTATGTTCCATCCCATTGGGAGATGGAGGAGATAGGTTTATGTAAAACTATTTATTTTATTTCTCGGTTAATTGTCTTGTATTTACTTTTAAAGTGAATTCAAGACATTAAACCATAAATAAATTTATAAAATAACATAGTTTATGTGTAAGTAAGGACACTAAAGAACAATTAACATGTTAAAACGAGGATTCTAATGATTTTCGTTGAGAAACAGATGATTGAGACACTAGTGTCATTGGGAAAAATATTATCACAAAATTTACGAAAAACCAAAATAGAATTATATATGTATGTATAGTTGACCGTAAAAATTGATATATAGGGAGATGGTCAGCGTTGCGGTCAAAAGAGAAATAAAAATAGTTTACAACTATTTATTTTCCAACGTTTCGCCCCACTTTGCAGGGCTTCATCATTTTTGGACAGCCCTGATGAAGCCCTGCAAAGTGGGGCGAAACGTTGGAAAATAAATAGTTGTAAACTATTTTTATTTCTCTTTTGACCGCAACCCTGACCATCTCCCTATATATCAAAATAGAATTAGTTAACCATTCCAAGATCATCCAAAAAATTATAACCCTCTATTTATTGTTTAATATGTGAAATACTTTGAAAAGGTTGAAGTTGATTAATTCAATATTTAAAAGTATATATGTATGTATAGTTGACCGTAAAAATTTATATATAGGGAGATGGTCAGGGTTGCGGTCAATAGTGAAACAAAAATAGTTTACAACTATTTATTTGTAAACTATTTTTGTTTCACTATTGACCGCAACCCTGACCATCTCCCTATATATCAATATTTAAAAGAGTTACTGACTCAAAAACTTGGTTTTATCGAGACATTAGAAGGTGTTTTAAGATCGTGGACAGGTACTTATAAAAGTGACAATTCAATAATCACCACGGTAGTGTAACTGACGATTAATGATTATGAATTCTATTGTTCAACTTAATTTTATGAAACTTGTGAATTAACAGGATCCATTTTTGAAATAAAAAGAATTTTAGAAAAAGTTGGTTTCCTAATTTTTGATGTTGATTTTGGGAAACGTTTTGATGTGACAATGCTTCACTTTCCAGATATTTTCTCATAAATAATTAATAAAGCTGTCCTAAAATCTTGTTCTTTCTTTTTTCATTACACAATTATTGTAATTTATAGTTCTTTTTGAGTTCTCAGGAATATTTGTATAAATAAAATGGCCAGAAAAATTGGGGCCTTCGAGCTTTGGGTACGTTTCTCCCTTTGGCCCCTGTTCTTAGGTCCATACCCTCAGCGCCAGAACTGTTTGATGTTGTTCTCGTTACTATTTACCTTCCAATATCTTCTCTTTTACTTGCATTTTTTCCATTTCGCATGATTGTGAATAGAGGTAGTTTTTTTTTCTTCTTTATCATTACTTATTTAACCTCTTCACTTCACTAACCTTAGTTACTACTCCGATTTTTTTAACTGCAACCTTCAGTTACTAAGGTAATAATTGAGAACCCAATCGTTTTCCACTTTTCATTCACAGTTTTATCTGTATTGTTTTATCTGACTTCATTCAGTTTGTTTCATGTGGAGAGCTTCCTAAAATTAAAATCGTTTTTCTTTACTCCCAAAGCCACAATTTTAATTACTTTGTACTATTTGTCAAAAATATGAATGTCTCAATATAGAGTCTTAGTCATAATCGAGACCCAGGTGCGTAGCGTAGTGTGGGCGTCAGGTGTGGCCCGGGTGGCAACATTTAAAAAAGTTTTTGATCAAAGTTTTATCATCAGAAATGAAAAGAGTTAAAAGAAGTGAGTCATCTTAACGTAATAAAAGAAAAGCTAATTTGGAAAATATAAGAAAAATAAAGGGGCTTTATTTTAATATATGAAAAGTTCTGAAATATCAGATTCCTCGTTAGGCTATAACAATTAGGCCTTCCAATCCCGAACAAGCCAAAAAAAATACCATACATGTATACATGACTTTTTTTTTTGTAATTTCTACAATCCAGGATAAATAGGATTGCTCTTGCCGAAAAGTTCTTTGGATTTACTGTATACTTTAGTTTTTAAATTGAAGTACCTAAATAAGGGGGAGGGGGGCGAAATCTTCCTCCACTCCAGGTTGCTGGTACCCCACGCTACGCCGGTGTAGAAATATTCGGCCTATGGTGAGTGTTCAGTTCCGGTCCTCTAATAACTTGGACATCAGTGACACATCTCCTTAAATGTTTGTCGTAAATTAAATATTCAATAGTACTTTAAACATTAACTAACAAATACTATTTCATGATAATGTTCTAATTTAACTTAGATTTTCAGATTGAATAAATGTGATATAATATTTATGATTTGTATAATAAACATTATATTAGATAGAATATTTTCATATGTTGGATGTCTTCTATTATATACTTTTTTTTTCTATTTGTAAAGTAGTAGTTCGGTTAATTGGTCGTAAACCACTTGTTCTGAGTGTATATGGACTTCAACAAACCAGCTATTGGGATATGGAACAACTAGAGTAGGTGATTTACGACGATACCATTTAACCAAAATATTACTTTATGTTACTCATTCGATGCATAATTCAATGTTCTTTAATTTATTTTTTAACAGTTTATTTACTAGGGTCTAATGTTTAGAACTTATAGGCGAAGAACCAAAAGCAGTACTTATTAAGTATTCCGTATTAAGTTTGTATTTATAAGTTACGGCCGAAGTACGATAAAAGCTGACAGGCCGTATCAGCTGATCGGGTCGAAAGTTGACATGTATATATAGAAGTACTGGACTCTCAATAAAGGCATTCTATTTCTGGAACCTGTGAGAGTCATTTCATACCCTTTTTACTTTTTTTTCACTGTTTTCTCTCGATGCTACTTAAGTGGTGCCGAAACCCATGACCTTTGGATACCGGAACGATTTTTAGTCTAAAGAAAAAAAATATGTTTTTTCTTCTTTCTCTCTGAATTATAGCCGGTAACGGACTTGTGAGAGAGGCAGTTCTAAACATTGAGCGTTTGAACTTTAACAACCCACTTTCAGCTGCAGTCAGTCAACCTGTAGCTGCAAATGGGTTCCTTCATCTCCAGCAGAGATTCAGCCACTACCGGAAGTATCTCATGCCATGACGCTGCAATAGATCAAAGTCCGCACGGCAACTGCCCAGTACTTAAGGAAGGCAGTTTCTGACGTTAAAAGGTTTATCGGAGAAACGGGGGAACTAAGTCATTTCCTAAACGGGGGTGATCCACTGATGAATGAAATAAAACCGAAGACAGTGAGAATGCTGAGGCGTTTAGGTCAGCAGTCGTCTGCAGGGTGAAAAGAAGTATCCTCAATCAAATTCAAGCGGATGAGGAGACACCCTGTAGTGGGATCAAGGTGTGATTGAAGAAGGCATTTGGAGAAGGACGGTGGGTCCCAGAGGAGAACATATGTATGATTATTAGGAAGTTGAAGAAACCGAGACAGTCTAATGGGCAGTATTCCTGAACTGGCACGCTACAACAGAATCGACGATAAACTCAGCGAAATAATGGAAACAATTCAGCTATAGGGTCGGATGCAATTCCTATCCAATGTACTAAGGATTCAGTTGGCAAAAGAGCTAGGGAAGAAAGAGGGAATGCTGAGGGAACGCTCCTTCGTAGAGTGCGCGCAAGAACTAATTGACGCCAGCGCCAGAGGGAAAGAGTTCAGAATGGATTTTGAAGAACCAGTATGGAGGAGGATTACCCGTTATTAGGCAAGGGCTACTCCGCAACACTTGAGAATAAGAGTGTACAAGGATTGCGGTTAGGAAAAAACGCTGAACAGGAACAGATGATGAAGAGAAGTAAAACAAAGAACTAGCAGCCGCCAAGAAGACCGCAAGTATAAGGGCATAGTTGCGGCATAAGTTGGCACCTGGTGGCCCAGTGTTCCCAAACTCGGTGTTTCGAGTGTGGAAACAAAGGGCACATCGCCCGGCAGTGCCCATACATATAGAAGAAGAAATATGTACAAAGGTGAGCCAATGGAGGTCAATACCCAACAAGTACGGAGGAAAAGCCTTCGGCATAGACTGAGCGGATCGTCAAGTGAGTCTACAGAAGTTTCAGGAGTATCAAAAACCGAAGACGAAGTGGATGAACAAGGGAAAGGAGCCGAGAAAGCGCATGGAGGCGAGGCCCAGGAAGAAGGAAGACACGTGAGATCTGAGGAGTGAGTTGTATGGAGGACATGGGCAGCTCAAACACGATTGCTGGCTGAGAAGTAGTAGAGAAATTGAGCGGCATAGGGAGGGCACTCCAGGTACAGGTGTGCAAGTGTAAATTAATCACTCTGGGTGCGTCAAGCAGTATAGAGGGGGAGATAGAGATAGAATTGGGTGAGTGGGGAGGTAAAGGGGAACTTGTAGCAATTTATATAGTGCCCAGGGATTATCAGGTGATTATTGGTTGCAATATTTTGATTGGAAGACGTGAGTAGGGGGCAGTAACGCAGTTTACAACGGAATTTGACGACACTTTCTTTAATGAAGGAGAAGTACTAGGTGGAACAGGAAGGACGGTTTATGAGATTACACAAAAGTAGGAAAGAGTGGACATACGTTAAAGAACGACGATACCCACAAGCACTCCGGAAGCACATCAGAGAGGAAATCGAGAACTCAAGAAGACAAGGAATCATTGTGGACAGTACGTCACTCTATAATAGTCCGTTATGGGTAGTTCGAAAGAAAGGTTTGCCAGGTGAGAATGAGGAAAATTATTGGGTGGTCATCGATTGTTGTAAGCTCAATGAGAATACCGTCGATAATACCGAGGTTTGAGGATATCCCTGACAGTATAGGAGGGGCTAAAATCCCTAGTACCTTAAATTTGAAAGCAGGTATCACCACATTCGTATGCACCCAGAGGACCAACACAAAACAGCTTTTACTTTCAAAAGAGGGCATTACAGTACAATAACAGCTGACAGGCCGTATCAGCTGATCGAGTCGAATAGCTGATTGACATGTATATTTAGAAGTACTGGACTCAATAAAGACATTCTATTTCTGGTACCTGTTAGAGTCATTTCATACCGTTTTCACTTTTTTTCACTGTTTTCTCTTGACACTACTTAGGTTATATGCAGTACTATACAACTACTATACCTTAGTTTTGGTCAAATTTGAAAATAAATTTTGTTTTTTGGTTTACGACTGATATACCACCCGGCTTTTTTGGAATCGCCTATTCTACAGACGTGTCCAAACCACATCAGTTGCCGCTCTTGCATTATGTCTCGCACTGATTTCACACCCAGATCCTCCTGAATCCTTTCATTTTGACACAGTCTCTCCTGGTCTTACCAACTATTTCTGCTGATGTTATCCTTCCTACGTTCTTGTCGAGAGCTGTCCAGCTTACTTCTTGCTTGCCCATAAGAGTTTTGGAAATCTGATGGTACACTCCATTGGCCTTCTTCAAACGATTTAGAACCTCCTAGTCTATTTTACCATCTTTAGACTATGGTCCCTAGATACGTATAAGTATTCGTATAATCCTTAGGGTTCACCATTACACAAAATAGTAGAGCCTAGGGTTTTCTCTTCCGAAACACTTTTGTTAGCGTTTATTTGCAAACCTCTTATCTTAAGTTCCTCATTCCTTTCATCCAAGGATGTCTGAAGAGTATCTTCAGAGTCAGCTATCAGTACACATCGCTTGAGTCAGTAATGGAGATAGGTTCCAAAAACCTACTGTATTATATATTATAATAATTAAATTTATATACATCGTTTTAGAGTTATAGGTGAAACAAATATTGTATATTAAAAAATACCTTCATTTAATTAATTTTGTAATCAGCAGGAGTTTTAGAACCGCCAGAAACGCGTTTCTGTGCTAAGCGTGATAGAAAATAATTTTTCAAATTATTTGCAGATGTATGTTCTACGAGATGGATTTTATGCATATATCTCCTGTATTATAGTCAGGATATATTATAAAGTTAAATAAAAATCAATAAAATGATGGACAAAACGTTAATAAGGTAAGGAGATAATGCGAGTTATTGACAGAGGAAATGTGATTAAGTCATTCCATATTGGATAGATGATTGTGTACAGGGAGGATTTAGTGGGGCTAGGAGTAATGATGCTGTGAATTAGTAAGGCCGCTTTGAGACAGGGGGGGGGGGTAATTAATATAGATTGTTATTCAACGAAGAGTAGGAGTTGGGAATCCAATATTTAAAAAAAAAATCTATTCTAATTATGTTAAATAGAATTAATTTGGATGGTCATGTCCATAATTAATGATATAATCAAAATTCAACGCTTTCGCGCTTTATACTCTGCAGTTTCTGATTTAGCATAGTAAATCATATTTATAATTAGGTATCCTAATAGCAATAGGTATAATAGAATTTATTCAATATATCTAAACACTTACAATATATACTAAACACTCAAATTTATAATTGGTACATGATATAAATATTATATTTTTTTTATTCAATCTGACACTTTTGTAATTGAACTTAAATTTTAATAAGTATTATTTGTTGGGGATTTAATGTTTTAAAAAAATCGAATTTAATTATTTTCAATAGAATTAATTTGCATGGTCATATCCCTGATTAATGATATAAACTGTCAACGCAGAATTTATTGCTGTTGAATGTTTTATACCATCAATACGCTAAGATTCACTGTTTAGGTATTAGAGGCGAACAAACATAATTCGTTACTTTATTAAATTAAGTACCTATTTTCACGAGTTTTAGAACCATCAGAAATACTTTTGGTCTGTAGTAGAAACTTAAAATTATGAATAGATGAATATTATATGAGATTTTTATGCAACTGGCTCCTTTACTACTGCAATATTTTAAAAAAATTGTATGAAGTATTGCTTTTTAAAAAGTTGTATCTCGGGAACTGTTGAACGTAAATAGCTCTATTAGAGCTCATATTTTACAAAATTTGTTCTGCTTTAAATGATATTCGCCTATGTTTTCCAGTCTTGCTGGTAGTTTTGAAAATATTATATGAGCTACGAATGAAAAATTAATTTTTTTTGACGTTCTGATCAGCCGCCATTTTTTATTCCCCTCACCTCTACTTGGCAGACTCATCTATTTTGACTAGTAATTATACATAGTTTTCATTAAAGTAATAAAAAATTACTATCTTTTTTTCGGCTCGGCTCTTGTACTATATAGTCAGGTCATAAGAAGCTTTTTACGTTAAACACACATGTACGTGATTCAAACAAATCTAAAAAATGAATGAGATTAATACAAATGTAAAAAATAAAGAAATGATTATTAAATAGATAGAAAAAATAATAATAAAAAAAGAGGAGTTATAATTTAGAAAGAAGGCGATGAGCTTTTAAAAATTTAAACACTAATGTAACTTTAGCTTCCTCATCTGTGAGAGCTTCTGATAAATTTGGGGTCAGTCTTATCCTGTTTAATGTTGGCAAATAGTGTGTGCATCCTTCAAAAATATGTTTAATCATGAGAATGGACTGACAATATTGGCACGTTGGAGGTGGCAGTTTTGTCATCAGGTGAGAATGTGAGGAGAATATGACCTATTCTCAAGCGGGTTAGAGCAACTTCCTCCCTGCGAGCTTTACGGTAGGATGTCGACCATGGTTTTACTACTCTTTTGATTCCTTTAATTTACTCGGAGAACTTTCATGCCACTTGGCCTGCCATCTTTCCAATATTTGTAATCTAAGGGATCCACTGATGGGGTAAGAACGGCAGTGCCTCGGCCGGGAGCGTGAGCGTCTCTCTGGCTGCTAGCTCGTTACCAACAATGCCAATGTGGTTTGGGGCCCATATGAAAATTGTGAACTTACCTTGTTCTGATACTTTTAAGTGAAAAGATTGTATTCTTATGATGAGTGGATGTTCGGGGTACGTGTTTCTGAAACTTTTTAGAGAGCTCAACGAATCTGAGATTATTACAATAGTCTTCTGAATTATTGAAAAGCAAAAATGGAGGGCTGATGCTATCGCGTAGAGTTCGGTGGTGTTTATTGAGCATAACTTATGTAATTTGAATTGTGGGTTGAATCGCGTGTAACGAAAGAAAAGGCAGTTGAGCTTTCTGATTTGGAACCATCAGTGTATATTAAAAAATGTTCTGGAATATTTTCTAGAAGACGCGAAAATCGTTCTTTTTACTTGACAGGTGTGATCTTATTTTTGTGCAGAAGGGACAAATGTAACATTGTTACAGGTTGTTTTAGTGTCCAAGGTGGGTTCTGAATTTCAGACTTCATTATCGGCCAGAGGAAGATCGGAAAATATATTTGTAAGTTCGATGATTTGTTTGTTGAAATAATTTCGAAATATAATTAATAGCTAGTCTTTGTCTCCTAAATGATAGCGGAGAATGGGACTGGTCCTGAATGCACTGGCAGCAATCCGAATTCCTGTATGATGTAGTGAATCGAGCTTGGCAAGAGTTCGACGATGGGCAGAGCCATAGATAAAAGAACCATAATCTAGCTTGGAAAAGACTGATGTAGTATACAGTTTTAACATGGTAGACCGATCCGAACCTTACGAATACCCCTACGAAACCGGAGTATATATATTTTTTTTTTGTTGCGGCTGATCTTAATGATGTAATGTGCGGTTCCCAACTTAGTTTGTGATCAAATATAAGGCCTAGAAATTTGTGAAGATTTTTGTGAGAAATCGATAAATTTCTTAGATGTAGTACGGGAGAGAAAAGTGTATCTTTTCTTCAACTAAAGTGGATACATACAGTTTCTCTGTGGAAATTTGTAAGCCTATAGGTAGCCTATTACTATGTAGACTAGTAATTAATTCTGTCGATGGCTTCTTGTAATTTATTTTTAATAGTATTAACGTTCTTCGACCTGCAAACAATCGCTAAGTCATCTGCAAACAGTACAGGTTTAACGCCTCTTGGTAAATTGAGCCCTAGATCATTTATAGCTAGTGAGAATAAAGTGGGACTAAGGACACAACCCTGATTTTGTGATAGATCACAGCCAACTCGAACCTTAAAATGAAGGTTAATGAGAAATTGTTTTATAAAGCGATATATTTGTGCACTGATTCCCACTGACGTTAATTTTTGAAGAATCTCAATATGGCTTATACTATCGAATGCATTCATCATATCAAAAAGATACTACAATCGCTTGTTGTCCGTTGATAAACGCATATTGGACTTCGGTCTCTAAAGTGACTAAATGATCTATTGTGGATCATCCTTTGCCAAATCCAGACTGAAAACTTGAAATAGGCCATTATTTTCTATTACCCACACCAGTCTCTTGGTTACCATCCGTTCTATGACTTTACTTAAACAGCTAGTCAAAAAAATAGGGGGTAACTTTTAGGTAATCGTTTATCTTTCCCATGTTTCAATATTGGTATTACCACCGAATCTCGCCAGGTGATTGGGAGTTCCCCAACGGACCAGTTATAGAAATCGAGGAGCCAATTAAGGGTATTCGTGGAAGATTTTTCATCATGTAGTGAATGTTATCCGGATCGGGTGATGATCATTTAACGGCATTTGAAAAACGCTTATTAATTGTTTTTTATTTTTGACCGGTTCTCAGCCATCACCTCCTTGATCAAATACATTTAAAAATGTAACTGCGTTAAGAACACTAATTTTCCCAGTTCCCAGTATGAAGGTATTTTGTTTTTAGTTTAGGAAAAATAGCTTAAAACGATGTTATACCTAGAAGTAAGTTTAAACTAATGTCATTGGATTTTAATATAAATATGTTTGAAAAGTGCGGTAGTAAAATGTTCATCACCCCCTTAGATCCATATGCCTCGTTAGTCAGATTTTTCAAAATGGCCGTTATAAATTTTTATGCTTCTTGTCAATAACTCCTAAAGCAGGTATTTCAAGTAGCTCATAATTATTTATATGAATAAATATATAAATGATCATAGTATGTCGATGTCCAGCTGTTTTAATGCCTCCTGGGCCCTGTTTCATAATAAAGTATAAACTAATACTATCAGTCTTGTAGTTTTACTTGGTTTAATTTCACTAGCTAGCATAATTCTGACTTGTACTTTTATACTATTTAACTTCTGTAATACTACTACGATTACTGTAATAGTCGTCTCTATTATGAAAAAATAATTATTAGTGTTAGTGCTTCCTAGTTTGTTTACTTGTATTTATAAACTAATACTGTTAGCTTTCATTATGAAACAGAGCCCAAAGTGTTTACTTGCGGTTTCGATTATGTTGATCTTGGTTATTCCTCATGGTCTGAGACCATCGGGGGTTCCAAAATACTATTTTCTACTTCTTTCTTATCGTGCATCTGGCTTACCTTATGATGCGTTGAGATCACACGAAATGAAAAATCAGCGGTCATTGCGTGTCGTTTTATTCTTATTCCTATTTATTACCGTTTGAGATTCTGGATTAATTAGCCAATTGAATAGTAATTAGGTTTTGGTTCTCAAATTCAGAAATTTTTAAGTGTAAAATATATTTTTTTACTTCCGATTATTTTTCTACTTTGTTTCCTCTTCTATTATTGACCATAAGACTTGAAAGAAAATTATAGGTTGGTAATTGTAGGTCCATTAGAAGAGGTCCAGTAGCCAGATTGAGGATTAAAACAGTGTGGGTTGTCAATGAACTCATAAATGCCAATGAATGCTGTTAAAGCTCTTCATTAGAAGTAAAATCTGAATCTCTTAAGTTATTGGACGATCTAGAAAGAAGAAGCGCGGCATCTCTAACGAAATGGAAATTTTTTGGAATTATTTAATATTATACTCTCCTGATTATTGTCGACATGACTTGTTTCATTTCAGAGGAAACCTACAATGTTCGCTTTAATAATGCCATTTGCTGTTTTTTTTCTAGATCTACTTATAACATCGTTGAGCGTAAAGTGGATTCTATGGTGAGCGGCCCATATGCTTTGATGTATTTTTTCGTTACCAGGCTAGTTATTAATTAATTGACTTTTTTTTAATTTTTATTTAACTTCATCTATATATAATTCTTCCAGTTGACAAGATAACTCTATATAATTTTTCCTAATGCTTTCAATATTGATTTTATAACATTTAAGCATTGAATAAATGTTAAAAGGAAAATTTAAATTTTACGTAACTGTTATATTATTTTAATTTTTATAACTATTGTTTATATTTTTGCAAATGAAAAATGTTATTATTAAAAGTACTATTCTGAAACCTGCTGAAATTGGAGTTAGTTAGTCTTTTAACAGAACGGCTCATTTAGAAAATCAGTACAGGAAGTTATTACGGTGAAAAATATCATAAAAAAAAATTTTTTTAATCAAGCGAGGATGAATTTTAACTCTAAGGTTAAGGATGATGATGTAAATAATAGTTATGTGATGGGAGTACTGCACCAGATTTTTGTAAGATATCGAAGGGAGAGCGTTAATGTAAGTTTAAGTCAGAAGGTCATGAAAAAAAAACGTGTCGCATTGTCCAATTTTTTTGGATATAGTGGATCTTAGTAAAGGGGATTTTATTGTAGAAAGAACAAACGGTATTTTTAAAATTTTTGAATGTAAAAGTCTTAATAATATATATTTTTTTAATGTTTATATTATTGATTATGAAGTAATTCGACTTACAATTTATACCAGAAGTGAGTAAATTGAGTTAGTAGTATGGGATCGATACCACGCAAAAAGTATTATCGATTATTGCCGGACCAGCTGTTGTTTTTTGATAAAATGCGCTGAATATGATACGAAAACATGGCAGTACAGCCTTCCTTCATTACTGATGATATGAAGGTGATAAGAAGAGGTGTTGATGATGATGAAGACGCTGCGTCCTATCAACTGGTGGTAGGGGGGATCAATGCCTGTCAACTCCGGGGGGGAGGGGGTATCGACCCAAGGGGCATCTTCTCTCCTCCTAACTCCTAACGGCCACCTTGCCCACTATATTATATGTACTTAGCACATGTCTTGTATGATCAAGAGAAGCTAAGGAAGGTATGGGCAATGTTTTGGATAAAAAGTAATCTGTTCATGATCCAAGTTGTTCGGATATTCCTGCTCTAGGCAGAGAAGAAATTTATAATTTATTACTACTTAAAACCTTTCTTCTTCTAAAACCAGATTTTTGTTCATACTTTGCTACGAATTTCGTATTGAAACGTCACAAACCTCAATGTTAATGGATATTGATTGCAGTTAATAATATTTAGGATTTAAGGATACTTGATCCTAAATTCTCCTATTCCTAGTTTAGTTGGATCCCTCTGGAAAAAAAAAAACTTGAAAAAGGATGAATATGTTCAGACTACTTCGTTAACTGTGAAAAGAGTATTTGAAAAAAATCAGATAGATTGGATCAATGGGTGATGTTTTCTTGATACACTGATCGTCCAAATGTCAACATCGGACCAGTATCTGAGAATGTTAGTGAATGTCCAGGAACATCAATTAGGTTTCGTGGACAAGAATATAAATTTCAAGAAACTCTCTATAGCGTATACTTCCTGAAGATCTGCGTGTCCATGCTTACAAAGTTCAATTGGCACAAGAAGTAAAGCTTAATGATCATGCACAGCGAAGAGAGTTTGTTGAATAGATTATTGAATATCAACTAGTAAATGCCGATTTTTAGAACAAAATCATTAGCGATAAAGCACATTTTTACCTTTGGCTTTGGTATTTGTCAGAATTTCATTTCAGAGGTTTAGAGAACCCACATGTTATTATCGAAACACAAATGCATCCTCAGCGTGTCACTGTTTGGTCATAATTTTGAGTTGGAGATTCAGAACTGAAGCTGATCAAGCAGTGAATGTTTAGTGAATGTTTATTGGTGGTTCATGGATTTTTTTTTCCAACGAGCAACAGTAACATGATGAAGTTAATGATCGATGGAATTTATTTTCTTTTTAAATACCAGTTTACATTGCTCTGTATTTATTACGGGACCAGAGCATCCCTAAATTCGTTCCTTGTTTGATGAGTAACTTGGTCAAGAAATTTACTTCTTTTGTTATTATGAAATTTTACTGCTGGTGTTTGCAATGTTCATTCACTGTCATTCTATAATCATTTCGATTTTTTTTTTTTTTTTATCTTGGATTGATTACCCTATTTTCTTAGCCGTTCCTCTGATGTCATTTCTGCTACATTCTCTATAAAAATTTCTAATTGCCCGTATATTTATATTTATTTGTTGTTTTAATTAAATTTTTATTTGCATTTTACGTTTCAATACATCAAGGAAATATATCGTTGCTTTTTTTTAAATTTATGTTCGGAGATAATTTATTAAAACGTTAATCCGACTATGATGAAATGTTCAGGTATTGTGCCGGGTGAGACCTAGAATAGTGTGGAAGCGGGGGTTGTTATGTAGTTGACAGTCTATCAAGCTAAAAATGTTTTTCCCATTCTACAGCAATTCCATTCTATACCTGTTACTCTATGTTTCCTCCATTTGGCCTTTTCTAGCTTGCTTTTGTTAGAACCTTATTACAAGTGGTCAGAACCTACGTCCGGATCTTTGCATAACTTTCGTCATTCACCTAATTTGAATGTTCCGACGATTCTAACAGAGGACCTATTTGTTAATGTGGCTACTACTCTACTACCACGACCACACACCTGCATCTTATTAATTGTATTCAGTTGGTGCGTGGACATGCACTATAGTTGTGTTTTTTGACCTAGTTGTGATGCCTAATCCGCGGATCATATAACTAAAGGTCGAAAGTCTTTTATTAAATTGCGCATTCAATGAAGAAGTATAAGCTCTGGATGATTATCAATATATCCACTGTAGAGGGTGTTATTAAACTTCCTTTAATAAGGCCCCTATGAATCCGTTCTGGACTGTGTTTAATTGGTCTGATATTCCTTTTAGTAATCCAGGTTTGAATACATTTATATATTTCCTGTGTCGAAATGAAATGCTTTTTTTTTAGTTTCAGTGTGAAACCATTTAGAATTTCGATTTCCGAGATAAGATAGAGCTGTTCTTCCTTGGGAATTTTTTGTTTGAATGTAACGTTTTGGTTCAAGAAGAGGATGGCACAATACTGACTATGTATTAATTATTTCTGAGTGTCTGAGGTCCATAAATGCGCTCTTCTACAAGACTCAATTCGTTCACGGCTTGTAAAAGATGTCAGAAAACTTTAAATCAGTTATATTCCCTGACCTATGTTTGTGTTAATGGTGTGGGCTTATTTATTCGTAACTTGAGATTAATAACTTGGGCCTCGGTTGTTTCCATAAAAATATTTATACCCTCAAATTATCTTGCAATAATCCCATCAAATCGCGTAGACTCTTTGTTCACGATTTTCTTGTTGGAATTTATTGGTATGTTTAGTTTCTAAAGGTAGGCAACTACAGAAAATTACTCTATACTATCATTAGCTCATAAAAACCAGCTTCCTCCGTGCGGGTTCAAGAACTATTTTATGACGGAGTTCCATTTTTATTGTGTTTCTACTTCATAATTACTGCTTTAAATCTTCACACTTTTGCCCTGAAGGAATTTCATCATGTGGTATTTTATTTAATATAATTACGATGTGCCTATCTTTTACTGAATTATAGTACCGAATGTTCCACATAATGCACACACTGTTCCAGATATCCCTATTTTTATAAGAATTACAATTTAAAGTTAGTTTTTTTTATAAATATTTAAAACGAACTCTATAGAGCAATGGAATATTTTTCATACTTCATCAGACTGTTATTTTCAAAGAAAAATACAATAAATAAATTATTACTAAAATAATTACATACACAATAGTTACTAACATTCCTATAAATGAGGAGAGCAATAGGAAAATTCTTACATAATAATTTAAATTCACATTTACGTTTGAAGACTACAAAGCACAAATTGCATTATCCAAAAAACTTGATTCTAAATTCAAAGTTTGGTGTCGCATTCCATTTTCATTCAAATTCAATTAATCAGATATATTTTAACTATCACTAAAACATTTTAATGGAGTATTTTTGATAATTAATGAACCTGAGGATTTAGTTAGTAGCATTTTAATTTTAAGTTTAAGAAAAAATGTATATATGTATACAAATAGATATAATTATTTTTTTCATTTCCTTCTTAATTATTATTTTCTCGTCCCTGTTTCAAATTAACTGGTTTCTTTTTACTATTAGAGGGCAATTATTTGTTTTGTTTAAGTGTACCAATTATTTTTTGTTATTAATTTTACTTTCCTCTTTTATTAAGAAGCATTATTCTTATTTTATTATGTTTTTCTCTTCTTAATAATAACATTGTTTATAGTTAGGGGTGTCTTTTGTAAGAGACTATACTCTCCCCCATAATTAACTGTTAAAAAAATATATGTATAATATAACGCTTATATCAACCATGTAAGGCCCACCAGGCAGATCTGGTATAAAAT
>NW_027114700.1:1088329-1093619 GCF_000696795.3 Halyomorpha halys | reverse complement strand
AATTATTATTTTGTTTTTACATATGTATATATTTTTGAAATTTTATTCACTATGACTACTTCCTCTGCTTTTATATCAGGGGTCTCTATGGGGGTCATGCGTCCATTCTTATACACTTTTTCAAAATATATTTATTTCATCATGGCCAAAGTAGGTAAAAACAAGTGTATTAAAAAAAATATGTCATTTGTGCATCCATATGTTAAAGAATTAACTTTCGAAATTATGAAATAAACTTCGAATTTAAATTAATATTCTTGGGAATATATCACAGATATTTCCTTTAAATACCTCATTTAAATTTATTTAAATGTTAAGGTTAAGAAATAATCGTCTGAATAATAATAACTGATTATGTTTGAATTTATCACAATAATAATAATAACTATAGTGGGTCTAAATCTAATATGGCAATATATAATTTTATATGGGGCCCGCTGAGTTATGGTGCATTTCCAAAGTGGCCTAAAGATCATTTGGGTTTTACCTCTGTTTTAGTTTAAAGCAGCCACTGTTTCAAACTAAAATAGATGTAGATAAAAAAATGGATTCTTTCTTTGTTGTAAGATCTGTTTTTTTTAATTGAGGCATAAAAAATATTTCAATCTCACATACTGAGTTAGAACAACCAACTGTGGTTTCAGGAAATATGTGGGTTACTAATGTTAGCACAGTATTCTGAGCTCGAGATCTTATTCCGTGTTAATTATTTCTTCGAACATAGATAAAGTCGATTCCGAGAAATAGTTTAATTTTGATTAGAACGTGCACTGATTTCTGAGTACTACGGTTTTCCTTCTAGTTCAGACAACCTGTGCATATGCACTATGTCATTATCGATTTTTCTAACCATAATTTTGGATAGAATCCCTCATGACGTCAAGACATGGGTTGCTGGTTGACTATTCATGTATATTGTAATTAATATGCGGCTCAGTTCTTCTGAAATCGACGACGGGAAACACATACATAATTTACATTGCCTCAACCTGAAGCATTTTGTGAATTTTCCAAGGGAATTTAAGATTCCGTTCTTATCCTGTCTTTAGCGGCAACTAAGCCAAGTTTTAACATAGTATCAATAAATGTTGTTCTGATTATATAGTTAGAACTACTTATTTTATTTTTGATAAAAAGTCCTACCTTCCTGAACTTTGACTGAATTGTGAATATGTGAAAGGAAAGAAAGTTTTCATTCCCTTATTCTTTGGTTCATTACAAAATTGCACAAGACAAAAAAATGAGAATTTTCATTTAAATAATGAGTAACATTTAACCTAAATGAAAATGTTTTCCTGCGATAAAGAATTTCGCAAATCGATTTTCTAAACTCAAAAAATCGTCTGTTTAAAAGCAGATTCCTTCCGTCGGATTTCAAAATCCATTTTGCAGATACAGGCAGTAATTGTATAAATCCATCATTATATATGAATAATGTAATTTTAACTCTTCTGGTTATTGTTTTTAGTATATTATGAAATACGATTTCTGTTTCGATATTAATAGCATTTTGAATACTGTGTTTGGGATAGTTTGATAGTCATGGTAACTTGAAATACTTGATGTATTTGTATATCTTTTATAATATATAATTATTTTATATATAAAACAAATTAAAATCTGTACCGCTACAACCCGTGAAGGGTCAGGGATTCAGTACTGTGAAGGAATTGCTGTTACTAGACCAACGGTTGTGCAAGCAGGTACAAAATTGTGCTCTACCGCCAGATTTTTACCCATTTAAGGGTACCCAATTTAAGAGGCTGAGAACCCCCAGGAGGGCTTCAGAACCCACAGGGTTGACTCACGACTGAGGTGTAACAGACAACAATTTTCTACCCAACCGGATTCGAACCAGGGTCCTTGTAGTTCGTGGCATCGTGCTTTACCACGGTACCACCGCGCTCCCATTATATATATACATTATAATTATAATATGTACTCATATTACATAATCATTGGATGGTTTCTTCGTAATAAAAAAAATTAAAAATAACAAAACAATGTGAGTTCAATGGTAACCTGGTAGCCCCTCCTTGACCTACTCACTTCTCTAATCCTCTTCCTGCATATTTTAATTCCATGCCGGCAATATTTTTGAATGTTGCCAATTTATGGTATATCAGTTTTACCCCAAAGTATAAAAATCAATCATAGTGTAAATTATGATGGTGTAGTCAAAGTTATCAGTTTAATTTAGTTTGAAAAAAAATTATATTCAAATTTTAATAATTATTATTTTAAAGAATATTGCTTAAAAAATAATTTTTAATTTTTTTTTTTTTTATTTCTTAGTATTTCTTTTTCAAAATATTTATGGATGTGCTCGAGAAGTACTTTTCCCCTCCCTATTTACGCCCATATTTATTTCCCTTTATGAGTATTATGTATTTTATTTTGTATTGATATAAGTTCAACTACCCTTACAAAAGTGAACTAAAGCTTTGATAAATTTTTGACCAAACTTCTTATATTTCCTTAAAGCGCTGTACTCAAAAACGCTGTCACTTTTACAGATATGTCTATATACTTTTTTATTTGTATTTAAAAATTTGCATTTTTCAACCCTGAAATAAAAGTATTATAGAATAGTTGTAATTAGTAATAATTTTTTCATTAATTACCTCATTATACTATTTTTAATATAGGTTTAATTAAATTTTATATTTTTGCCCTATACGTTCTCAGCCTTATTATATCTTGGCCTGTAAAATTTTATTTTTGTTTTAAAAAAAAAAAATTTACAAATGTAGACTGATGAAGGCCACATTAATGGATATTATGATGTTATACCTCAACATTATGATTATTTTAAAATAGATTTTATCCCAATTGGTACATTTTTTTTTTTTTTTTTTTTTTTTTTGGTATATGCGGTAAATTTAAAATAGAATTTAAATTGAAGTGCACTTAATTTTTTTTTCCGATCAAATGTGTTTTGCAATAGAGTAGATTTAGTAGCATTTCAAAATCAGTCAATTTCATTTTCATTTTTTTTTAATTTATTTAATTGAAAGTCTTTTTTTAAAAATAGACAATAGAAATTTCTTCTAAAAATATTTTAATCACATACGAATTAAATTTTTTGGAAAAAAAATCTTTTGTTTTGTATCTAATACCAAAACACTTAAATGAAAAATTAAAATTAAGAATTCAGAATAGAACATCCCAATCGCTTAATTGTACTTTCTGTTGCACTTTTAACTCAACAAATTAAATAACTTGAATTTTAAGTAATGAAGTGAAGTAATTTGAAATTAAATTAATATTTTTTTATTGAACATTATTTGATATCTATTATTTTCTTAAATTTTTGTACATGCGCTTCTGTCTAGAGATTGCGCCGGGAATATCCCGTTCCTTATTTTGAAATTATCTCTTATAAAATAATATTCAATATTTGCTTACCTAACATTATAATCCGTTTGCAAACAGCCTTCCTTATTGTTTAGCTAGGAAATAGTGATATTTTCTTATATTTTGAGTGAAGCTATTTGAAAGTGAAAATTATTTTGTAAAAGCGGACGTTGGCAGTCTTGGATCTATAACCCTGCTAGCATGGCTCTGCCGGCGACAATCCGAACTAACGTGTACTCCGCGCCATACAACCTTATTGAACACAGACAGAATTGGATCTATTTGACATGAGTATTGTCGTAAGCTTTGCATGTCTGAACGCACTGTTTAAACTTCTATTTGACTTTCCGATACAATTGTGAAAATCTTTAGTTTAAACAAGACTGCGGTAGGCAAGTAGAGATATCGACCTTGCCTGTCATTGGTGGAACTCCCAGCCAATAGGAATCGTCCCCGCGCGCTCCACTCGTCGCTCGAACACCACTCCACCTCTAACAACTCTCAAGACCTCTTTGACTATTGTTCAAAATTTCTCTGCTTCAAATGTTGGGGGGATAATGCAAAATTTTGTTTGGATTCCAAATTTTGGATGTGTTATATTTTCATATGCTATTTATTGACGGTACTGAAATTGAAGTTTTTTTTATAAATTCAGGGAAACGTATCAAAACGATCGATAAAACTCCAAACACTGATTTTATTTAAATTTGCACTAAAAATAAAGTAACCTAAAATAAACTGTTATTTTTGTTCAGATTCTTTATTTAAGTATACTTTATCTTAAAAATTTCTATTTCAAGAAAATAAAAATAAAGTAAAAAACGAAAAACAGAATTATTATTAAATACCAAATGTATGAGATATGCCCATAATATAAAGTACTATTTCTTAAATAAAGTTAAAATTTCAAATACGTGTCAAAAATCAATATTGTTTTGACTTTGAAATTTTTAAAGTTTTGTTTTTTGATTGTTTTGTTACTGTTAAAATTTAAAATATTTGGTACAGAATACGTTTCCGAATCAATAAATAAGGGATCTGGGAAATTGAATATTTTAATTTTTCTTATTATTTATTTATAATTTTTTTCACAAAGAACATTTTTTTTCTAAATCCACAATATAATAATTTCTGCGATCCAAAAATGTTAACAGGATCTCATCATCATCAAAATGATATGAAATTCAAAAATCAATATTTTTTTGTTTGATGATTCTATTATTTTTTTTTAAAACTTGCATTTGATTATTTAAATTTAGAGAGGGGACAATACGAAACCAATATATAAGATGTGACTTAGTTGCTAACAATTACATAATGTATCGACAGTGTTGCCACTGGGTGGTGCGGCGGTGTCGAGATATTGATTGCGTCTAAGGCCACTGTTAGGTTGGCTAACCTTGCTCACAGGGGGCTTCCTTCCTCAATACTGTTTCTGGCTAAACATAAAAAAAAGTATTTAACTACTTTGGTTGATATTTAACCAATGATTTGCTTTTGAGAAATCTAATTTCGTCTATTTGAAAAAAAAAAAAAAAAAACGAAAAAAAATTGAAAGAAATAGTACGAAATAAAATGTATTAGTGACAATAAATTATAACGATTCAGAAGTATTTAAATGTTTAAAGAACATATTTTCTAAATTATTTTGAAGTAAATTTACAAAGACTAAATTAAAAGAAATATTTTTTTTAAAAATAAAGATATATCATAAAATATTGATGTATTTGCTCATTGACACTTATCAATTAAATGAGCTGTTCGTGCATGATATAGTTATCATAATTTGACATGGTCTGTATCTAGGCGTTGGTAGTAATGAATTAATGATGTTAGAAGGAAAACTACATATTGAACATAATGTCAGTTTAGTTTCACTTCTAATTACTCTTATTATTTATTATATATAAAATTATTATTATTTATGGATCGT
>NW_027114700.1:1084178-1087359 GCF_000696795.3 Halyomorpha halys | reverse complement strand
AAAAAGTATAACGAAAACCCATTTAATATCCCAATGTACGGATTTACTTCCCAATAGGAATGCTAATAGAAGGACAAACATTTCTTATATGATAATTATATCATTAAAAAATATATAAATATGAATTGAATTTTTACGTCAGACGTACAATATGTCAGTTTTTCGCTCAAACTGTTATAGTGGTGTAAGATTATTTGTCATTCTTTGTGAAATTTAGAATAGAAGAATATCAAATTCGAATACTGAATATACATTATTGAGGTTTAAATATTTTAATTTTAAATTATTAACAATATTTCTTTTAGTTTAAAGAACTTATAGGAAAATAAATATATTTCTTTGGTTATTACTAAATAATACGTTATGCTTTATATTTTGGTGTGATTTTTATTTAGCAATGACAAAAATACACTTTATATAAACAATAGAAAATTGTTATTCTTATTGAAAAGACTCTTAGTGATAGCTATGTCACAGAAGAGAGAGAAGGAGTATGATTTTTGATAGGGAATTTTAAACTGAACTCAGGACTCGGTAAATAAAATTGTGGTTGGTAATAGAATTGTGGTGAATAATATGAGCGTGTGAATTTATTGATATGTTGATTTAGAGGATTCGGGTTTCGACGTTTGTCGAAGAAGAGAGATATGTAGTAAGCGAATGGTGGTTAGGCTTTTTATTTATTTATGATATTTCTTTAAAAATAAATAATAATGCGAAAGCTGGTTGAACTAATACAATTATTAAAATTTAAAAAAAAAGTTTACCGACAGCTATTGTTAATAATCCCATTACTTTTTTCCCGTCTTGTTCCTCCCGTCTCAGTGGCTACTTCTTCATATCCTCTCCCGTCTTTTCGGGTCAACTTCCTTGGATTGCAACTCCCGATATTGCTTGGGCTCAGCATCGGATCTATTTTGTCGATTGCTTTTTGGTATTTCAAGAGTAATATAAACAATCCCAATTTTTGGTTTTTTACACTGTAAATGTTTTAAATTTTTATCTTTAGTTTTATATAAATAATAAACTATTTTATTGTATTTTATTAACGTATATTTACATTGTATTGCTGTTGAAACTATAATTAAGTTTTTACCCTTTGAACCGTAGTAACACAGTTTATTGTGTTGGAACATCTGAAATATCTGTTCTTAGATTGGATGAAAGAAGAATGAAGTTTTATTTGCATAATAATTAAATATCTATATTATTATTATTTAAATTATCGATATTACTTTTAATAAAATAAATTACTGCCAATGCACGGTGTGTGATTTTGCCATTTTAAGAGAACATGAATTGTTAAACAAAAGAATTAGAATCATTAATAGGGCAGTGACAGTTCAACTCGAATTTGATGAAAGACGTGTTAAAAAATAAAACACAATTAATGATTTTTAACTGTTTAAAGCATTTCGTATTATCGTCTTAGTTTAGACGCCTTCTTCATGGCAACTTTATACGAGTAAATATTTGACAAGAGCTATGAACAGTTGATGAGCTCTCTCTAAAATGGTTAACTACGAATTTTCGTTCATAAAAATCTTCTTTATAACCTAATGTGATTGTTTCTTGGAAAAGAAAGGATTAATCATTGAATAAAAAAAAAAAAAAAAAAAAAATGAACCACTCCTTAATGCATAACAAATGTTCTTCCTGCAAAATTTCAGATCCTTAGAATCTACAATATTTCAGATTTTTAGTATTTACAGCGAAAATAAACGTTTTGAGGGTCTATTAAGTCCACAAACACCTAATCTCGCTACCTAGTATATATATAGAATTCATATGTTTTATCGAAATATCATATTTGATCAGGAAATATTTTTATCATTTATTCTCTGCTGTACCTTCTTTTTCAAAAAACATCTATTGCTTATTTCTATTTTTATTTTATGTTTGACTTTATCGAAATATGTTAGTTAATGAATATTGTGAATTGTGACAATTTGTTGGTTTTTTTTTTCATCGTTATTAGTTTTCCTTTAATATTTTTGTGGATTGTTGACATGTCTATCACTTTAAAAATACTTCATTAGTACTCACCAGGACGTAAAGCTTTCATGTTTTAGTACTTATGATTATGAATAAACTGTTCTTCAAAAAGAAAGGGAAAATTGAACTTATTTTTTCAATCAATTTATGAACATAAATAACACAGCTTAATAAATCAATCGGAAAATAAACAGGAGCTTTGATTTAACTTTTCCTTAGTATTACTTTTAGTACCCAACTTCAAAAGGAAGTTTTCGTATGTCTTAAAAGAAATATATTGTCTAATAATATCGATGATAAACTTATTTACTTACTTCTTAAATGTTAAATTTCGAGTATGCTATTAAAAAAAAAACAATAATAAGTCTTAAAAAATCAATTGTAATAAAATTGCCTTTGTCTTTAAATGTCTTTAACTATTAATTTGTTGTCATTACGTTCTACCGGTAGCATTTATTAAAATAAATATTGAATTTTTGTATAATTTAATGTTGAGATGTGTTTTAATATTATTACCTGGTTTAAAACTGGTCTTGTTTTAGTTATAAAAATATTAGTTCTCACTAATGGTTTGTTTTTATTTTTGTTTTTCTACTTTAAAAAATATTTTTAAACTTTCCCCAAGCATTAAAATATTTATTTATAAGTATCTTTGTTATCGCTAGTATTGTGATATAGATAACTGTAAAGTTCCGGTTCATTGTTTTCCGACCCTGACCTCTCAAAACCTAAACTCCTTTGGAACTTCTAAAATAGCTCTAGCTTCTGTGAATGTGTTGAATTTCCCTTTCCATTATACATCTCTCCTTTCTTTTGTATCTGATTTTATCGCTTCATGTATATTAAAATATTAAATTCTCTTTATTCTTTTTCTCAGTTTAGTTGAAGTTCCACTTGAAGACCTATTAAGTATTTTTATGATACTATTTATTTGATTTTTTTTTTACTTTTTGTATTTTAATCATTTCTCAATTACTGCCTAAGGCAGAGGAAACATGATTAATCGTAATATTGTTTTCGAGATCTCACTTTATATGTTTTTGATAGAAGCATTCATTTAATTATTCATTTTTCGTGACCCTCTGTTCTCCTTAACTATTGTAATTCGAGCTATAATTGTTATATCAACAAACGAATATATAAGTTATATAAGCAAATGTAAATATAAAATTAATTTGGAATA
The DNA here is from genome assembly GCF_000696795.3 of Halyomorpha halys. Taxonomy (NCBI): domain Eukaryota; kingdom Metazoa; phylum Arthropoda; class Insecta; order Hemiptera; family Pentatomidae; genus Halyomorpha; species Halyomorpha halys. The sequence continues at coordinate 1,084,181 of NW_027114700.1, read as the reverse complement.
ATA
>NW_027114700.1:1081215-1084100 GCF_000696795.3 Halyomorpha halys | reverse complement strand
AAAATATTATAAGTAATTAATATTTTTATGGTCCTAATCATTTTCATTTGATTGTTTACTTTATATTTATATTACAAACATTTACTTAATTACTGCCGAAGATGCAGGATCAATGGTTTCAATTTTTTCGAAGAAAACATTTATATCATTTTTTATTTCTTATGACCTTTTGTTAATTGTTATTATATGCGCTTGTTATTTCAACAAGTAAATATTAACAGATGTAGTATAAGCCGTTGTATGATGAAGCAGTAAATCAATAAAGAGTAAAGTAACACCAAATATTAAATTAAAACCAATATTTAGTTAGTTTTGCTCTTTATTAATTACCAACAAAGCTAGACTTCAAGCATTTTTAGTTATTTTTTGTCGATCGCTGAGATATTATCAAAAATATAATATAATTTTCTGATTATTTATTCGTTGATTTTATTACTAGAACCCATAGATTCTCATGTCAGAAACTACTTTTACGTCATTAATACATATCGTATTCAAAAATCTTAATTTTATGAACACAGAATAGAAGTTTACAAAAAAATGATAAAAATTAATTTAAGTTTCAAAAAAGTAGTTTAAGTTTCTTGAGAGTATAAAGTTCTTATTGTTCAACGAAAAGTATAAAATATTAAATTTATTTTGCAAAGCGTTCCCGAGTAAAAATAACACAAATAGTTTTTACAGTCTAAAATTGAAATTTAATTAATTTTTTGGTGTATTAAAACATTAAATCTGTACAGCTACAACCCATGAAGGGTCAGAGGTGCAGATCTTTGTAAGAAAGTACTGTTATTACCCCAACGGTTGTGCAAGGAGATGATTTGGTCAGAATGATGGTAGAAATATTGGTTTCAAGAGCGAAAGGGTAAAATTCGCGAACATGTCAAAATCTCGTCTTGGATGCCTACAACCTACGTGAGAGTCCAAAAGAGAAAAACGTCATATAATTACTTAAGCTACTTAGTTACTTCCAACAAATCAACAACACAATTTATATGCTAAATAAAAAATAAATTAAAGCATCATTCTAGACACATCTCGCCTCAAACATTGCTTTGAAGGGTATTAATATACTTTTTTTTGTGATTTAGAAATGTTTCTAGAATGAAGTATTATTATTTTTTTTAATATTATAGTTTATTTCGGTCTTACGAGGTATTACAGCTCAAGCGACGAAACGGATTTATAATAATGATATTTCTTTAAAAATATATTAGATAAAATGAAAAAATTATAATAGATTCCTTTTGTATTTGACTGATAATTTAACGAGCAAGTACGTCTAGTTTATAGTAAAAAAGAAGATATATACTTTTATATTGTTCCTATTAAGTGTTCTTATTAATGCATATAAAGATTGCTTAATAGAGAAATTTAAAATTTTTAAATTTTTTTGATTGTTTAACATAATCCTTAATTATGGATTAAGCGTATTATTTCAGGTTAATAAATTTCATAAAATGAAAGAAAAAAAAATCTATGTTTTATTGTTCGTTATCTCTCTTCCAAATGGTTATTTTTATCGCAATAACCTAACTAAAATAAAAAAAAAAAACGAACAAATGATACAAGTAAGATTAAGGAAAGGAACTATTAAAATAGATGTAATGAAGTGTTGTGATATCAAAGAGAGTCTGATATAAAAGTTTCTAAAGTGGAACTAATTTGAAATGTAGTGGAGGGAGGGATCCAACATCAACAAGTGGTGGCTCAAATTGCTCGGTTTCGAATAAAAATATAATCAGCTTATTTTCATGAAATATTCAAATGGACAAAATTGTTTCCTCAAAGGGCTTCTTCTTGAAGAGGTTCTTTTATTGAATGCAACTGAAAATATAATGACTCATTAAGGATGACTTTTAGAAAACATAATTTTTGGTTTAATGAAAATGGCGTTTAACAAATTTTATTTTTTTCATTCAATGAAATTTATTAAAAAAGTCTCGGTGTGTCTGCAACATTATTTTTTAATTAAATGTATTTTCTTTTTTCCAGTAAATTTTTTTGCGAGATTTTTTTTTAATGCATGACGAAAACTTGACGTTTCTAATATATATATTTTTTTATATCTAAAATATACCACATAAATCAGACAAAAAAAAGCTGTAGCTTTATTGGAGAAAATGGTTTTAGTATGATCATGTTACCACACGCCCTGACAATAACCTTTCAGCAATGTTCATGTAACCACATGAGGAGACCAGTGTCAAGTCTTCCATGCTCTACAATAGGAGGTGACTGATTTATTACAAATTACATGTTTAAAGGGATCGGTTCTTTATTGCCAGCGAATTAAGAAATTTCTCAGTCCCAGGCGTCCTTATTTCTCGAAGAACAGTTACACATAGATCAAATGCAGTTGTTATGAATGCCAAATTACTTGCAGATCCATGGTTCACTTGCCAGAGCACATAAAGTGTGATGGTTTCAATTTGTCATGGAACACTTCGATTGAGCAACTGAAAACTAGTTCTGTATATTGTTTATAGTTTAGTAAATATTCACTTTTAATTGATCTGATGTAATTGAGGTTCGACGCGCAACCGACCATCAATCCAGTTTGGGAACTTCTGCACTGACTGTGCAATGTTTCTTACCAAGGAGGCTGAGTGTTTCTGCAGGGTTTAATTCGTATTGCTGCCTATAAAGGCTTAAACACTGTTTATAAATAGTGTCAGGTTTATTCTGGGTGTCCTCGAAGAATACGTGATACCATTTGCACCAGTTGGAGAATGGTTTTGTGTTATCCCATGATTATGTGAATCTTCACAATGCTTAAGCAGCGTCTAACTATCTTGACAAAACTAGGATTTGGGTGATGCTAAGATAGTACAAGAGCCGGAAAGAAAAAAAGGCAGTAATCTCACCCCAATTTTTGATTACTT
>NW_027114700.1:1078591-1080090 GCF_000696795.3 Halyomorpha halys | reverse complement strand
TTCCTACTTTTTAAGATATAGACCTCCGAATGAAAAATTAGTTTTTTCTATGGCTTTGAAACAGCCACCATTTTTTATTTCCACAACCTAAACTTGGCAGACTCATCAATTTTGACTATTAATTATACATAGCTTTCATTAAAGTAATCAAAAATTGGGGTGAGATAACTGCGTTTTTTCTCCTCTTGGGCTCTTGTACTAAGAGTACATGCAGTATTCATGCCGATAGGGCTAACCTAGCATATAACATAATTCGATGACGTGCGAGAGTATGTCAGTTTCTCCCAAGTACTCTTCAATCCAGGAACCAAGGATGCCACTAGGAGAAGAATGAGGTAGTAAACATAAGTCAAGAATCTCAACAAAATTTAATTTTTTCAATTTCTTGACTGCTGCAAACTGTTATGAGGCCCATAAAGTGAACTGCGTTTTTATTTTATTTTTTTTTTTTTATTTATTTATTTTTCTCGGCCATCAAGACTCCCATTGGAGTCCTATACTGCCTAACCATAGGTCGGGGGTCAAAGTTCTTCATTTTGTGGGACCGCCGCTCAATGAAAAAAGTCGACGCCCCACCCAGGCCGGATTCGAACCGGCACCGCCAATAGACATCAAATTGGTAAAGACTGTGTCTTAACCACTGAGCTACGTGCGGCCCAACTGCTTTTACATTTAACTTTTAATTTTTTTAATGTATAACAATTTCGTAATGTATAAAATCATTAGTAGAAAGGGATATTTTATTAATTTTTAAATGTTTTATTATTAATAATCCAGGGTTATTATCTTTAATTTTGATTATTGAAGTATAAAATAGCCCGTTAACTTTTGAAATGTTATGACTTTTTTAATGTTAACTACACATGATACTTAACACCATGTGATACTTTTGACCAGTTTATTTTTTGCTACAGAATGTAAAATACTTATTTATTTATTTATTGCAATTACATACAAGAAACAACCCTTATCTTTGCCGAAGGTGAAAAATCTTAATAACTTCAAATTTGTTGAATATGCTATTGATACGATACTTGGGACAACATTAAACACACAAGACCGAATTATATATGTTTTGGTTAGGTATATGATATTTGCTAAAATAAATTGATTTTATTTTGTTCGGTTGTTTGTGGTTGCTCGGACAATAAGTTTGATTTATGAAAAACTTTATTGCAGAAACCATTGGACGTACAGATATCTGCCAGCGCTCAAATTAAAGCTAGTTAAATTTACTACAAAATAGTTAATTATTTTTATCTTTGTAGGAGTTGTAGTTTTTATGATATTTGACAAAATAAACTCACCAAATGTTGATTTCCAGTTCTTCGTATAAAATGTTGGATTTTTGAAAATATATATCTCTAGATCGATAAGACGTACATATGTCTACCAACACTCAAAATAAATGAAATTTAACTTACTATAAAGTAGTTTATGACACTTATTTTCGTAGAGGTAGTAGTTTTTATGATATTCACATATGAATATAAATTTGG
>NW_027114700.1:1076668-1077116 GCF_000696795.3 Halyomorpha halys | reverse complement strand
ATATATATGTATATATATATATATATACGTGTTTGGTATATGTTTTAGTTAGGATAAGTGCTCCAGTTTCGTTTTTAAATATTAAGATTTCGGTGCCAACAACCGTTTCGTAATTGGCGCCAGTTGTTTGTTAAACCCTCATCTTTTTGACTGCCACCAATTTTTGAATGGTTGTTGTCACCAAACTCTTAATATTTAAAACAAATTGTGACCAGTCAATATCTGGTACATGTCAATGACAAACAATATCGTATTACATTATAAGTAGTTTAAAGGAAACATTAAGTAACTTTCATATAACTGTATTTACAAAAAGTTTTCTTTTTAAAATTTTAAAAGAAATATTTTCAAGTGACTTACTTGGAATCCACACACAAGACTGAAACGACAAGAAACTGCTCGTAGATTCCGATTGCTACAACACTTACTTGACAAACGCTCCAAACTT
>NW_027114700.1:1073654-1074573 GCF_000696795.3 Halyomorpha halys | reverse complement strand
TCCCAAGATTTTCAAGTGTATATGAAACATACTACATATTTACCTATTGTATTATTTTGTACAGTTGTATATTACATTAAATAAATAATTTAAAAAAAAAGAAATATTTAATATTATATTACCTTGAAGGGAATAATTAACCGTTATTACATACAACTATAATGAATTCAAAGTAATAAAATAATTTTAGAAACTAAGTAAGTATACTTTACTTTTCGTAATTATGAAATCTAAAATGAAAACAGTAAGATTTGATTAAACTATTTGATTATCTAAAGTTTCTAGATAGGATCCCTTTTATAAAGGACTCTTAATAAAGCGTACTTGATACTGCACGCGACACGTATGAAGACTAAGCTAAGCCCCGCATAACTTTAGGACAATGCTGGTAGCGAAATAAAGTTATCAGGGGAGCTACGTGTCATCCAGCCTGGGAATTTATGGACAGCTAATGAACTTAAAAGGAACTAATGGCTTACGGGTTAAATCATTTGTATTTAATTAAATAATTTAATTTTGGTCTTACCTTTACTTTGTTTTCATTTTTTCTTTTAAAATTCTTTAAATGCCGGCTAATTGCCTTCTTCACATCTTTAAATATCACAATAACATTATAAAATTTTTTGTTTTATTAAAAAATAGATTCCTACTTACAAATTCTTCTATACAATTCCTTCCCAAATTTAATTCTTTTACTAACCACTTTTCTTACTATTATTTTCATTTGAAAACTCCAAACAGAACCTACCTTCAACAGGTCAGGACTCTGTTATCACCTTATCATATAACATAATTTTTTCTTAAAATATTAATTTACATTTTCTATATAATTTAATTAACATTTATTACTAATTTTTCTGCTTACAACATAAACATTTTTTAATATATTTAAATTCTATAATTAGTTTATTCCTATTTT
>NW_027114700.1:1052919-1071194 GCF_000696795.3 Halyomorpha halys | reverse complement strand
CTTATTTTCAGTGAGAAGTGGATGGTTGAAAGATTTGTATTTTAGTAGCTTTTTAGTAGTTCTCCATAATGATTTGTCAGTGGTATTTAAGTTTTCTGTTAAGTTCTGGAAATGTTGTATTCTGTGTTTTCTAATTTCTGCTTTTAGTCTATTAGTCAATTTATTGTAATGAGTTTTGTCCGAGGGATATCTTGTTCGGTGCCACCATGAGGTTTCCTTTTTTGTCCATTCTGTTATTAATGTATTTCCTTGTCTCATTATTAACATATCCAGAAATCTTAACCTGCCTTCCTTTTCTAATTCCGTAGTTAATTCCAAAGGAACTAATGGCTTGCGGATTAAATCATTTGTATTTAATTAAATTATTTAATTGTTTTTAGAAACTTGATGGAAACAAAAGTAAACTTAAATATTGCTGCAAATCGGCAGTTAGATTCAGTACATTTTATAATCATGAAATCAATGAAAATTATTGTTAATAATGGACTTTAGAGATTTTCAAAATAAGTTTCACTGAGTAACTTGCTATAAATCACGTATTCATTTAAACTCGTAAATCGGGATTATAAATACTTCTTATAAAATATTACAATTTAGGTACAATATATTTATCATTTAAATTTTTAACCTCAGAATAAAAAAATAAAACAAAAATACCTGGACTTGGTCATGTAGGTTGGTGTTTTCTCGACCATTTTGTAACTAATTTGTTAACCATTATCCTTATGTATCATTCATTAAAATTGTCTTTTATTTTCTTTTTTTTTCTGTTACACCTTTAGAAAATTACATCAAATATGATCTGATCAGATGACATCTATCGGTCGGAGCCAAAACATAAAAATGATAGACATGGGTGAAATTTATTAATTAACATTTTGACTATTAGAGCGTTGTGGAAGTTTGGAAATTTATAAGCTAGATCATTACTATATGAATCGATCTAGTGGTAAAACTAATAATTCAATTGACAAATGCTAAAATGAAAATAAAGTAAAAAAAAAAAAATAATAAAAATAACTTAAACTATTTTGAAGTGAGTAATAATGCTAAATATCACACTATTAGTTTTTTAATTTTTCAATCAATGGTACTGTAACTAATTTTGGAACCTAAACAGCTTTATGTGAATGATTTCTTAGGGAATTTCTTCGTTAGTTTGAACCTTGTCAAATCAAGACTCTGATACCTGTAAATTTTTTTTTATATATTAAAACGTATTTTATAAAATATAACGTTGATTTTACATTTAAACTACTTAGCACTTAAAAAAATATATCTATAACCTAACAGTTATCGCCTATCCGATTAATTAAAAATTGGGCCGCCCGTAGCTCAGTTGTTAAAGCATAGTCTTACCAATATGATGCTAATTGGCGGTGCCGGTTCGAATCCGGCCTGGACGTTGTGGACTTTTTTCATTAAGTGGCGGTCCCACAGAATGAAAAACTTGGAATGGGATGTTGACCGAAAAAAAACTTATTTAAAACATGTGTTAAAAATATTCAGATTATTTTTTAATCAATTAAAGGATTAGTACAAATGAGCAGAAACTGAATAAAAGATAAATTAGTTGTAGCATTTGCCTGTATTTTAACAATTACTTGACGTATATTATTTCTTCTAATTAATCAAAAAATACTGATTTACTCGACTATAAGAGCTATTTAGACTGAAGAGTTGAGCTTAAGGGCTCTCCTCAAACGGTCAGATTCCTCCCAAATCCCCAATCCTTACAACCAAAATCCTCATTGCTCCTTACTTAGTTACAAATAAAATAATCCATGATGACCAGGATGTTTTATATGTATCCAATCTACCAGACTAAGGTATCAATCTATGATCACACAAACATGCTAGTCGTTGCTTCTTGTTCTGTCCTAATAAATCTACGAGGAGCTCCTAATGGCCTCGAAACCTTTTCATGTATAAGTGTTATTAGAATGATAAAAATGGGTAAAATAGTTTATGTAATTATGGCTTAATCACATTTACTTGTTAGATTTTCAGTTTATTTAAACTGAAAGTGGTGAATTTTAGGAAATAAAACAAAATTACATAAATGTAAAAAAAATATATAATCTAAATCATTAGATACTGATTAATCATGATTAGTCGATGATTAACAACTGTTGTCATTGGACTATCATTTTTTAAACCATTTCTCTTGGTAAAATAATCAAATATTTCATAAAATAAAACCTAACTATAAATTATTAAAAAATAGAATTTATTCTACAGCAATTACTCAACAATACTATTGAAGGTTCTGTTCTTTCAAATTGCGATTATTGCTAAATCTTGCCTGAGATTTTATTTTTTATTTTCTTTTAGAAGAATTTCAACTATTAATTCCTTTCTTGAGGCAATAAATCAAATATAATGAATGATTTTCCACCAATCAATAAGATATGATATGGCAATCGATACCGATTTATTAAAATATTAAGGAAATTTGTATAACTGAGTTTATATTTCTCATTTTAGTTATCATAAAGCTCGAATTTCAAAAAAAGCCGTGAAGGTTAATTGTACCTTTTTTTTTTCTACGAGGTGTACTGACCTTTATAAAAACTATAGATGTACATAGATGTCGAAAGTTTTTTTTTTCCAAAGCCCCCGAGTCTGGTACAACTATCTCGAAAAAAAAATATATGCATTTTTCTAGAAAATAATTTGAAGATCTTGGTTTACGTATCGGTACCAAAAAAACTCTCATTATAGTGCAACATTATTATGTATTCAGAAGAGTTGTTCTTGGACTTTAACACTTATTATTTATGACTATTTGGTTCGTTCCTGTTTAGCTTATATTAAATTCATGTAGTCTAGCTTGACATATCATCACTTAATAATTCATATACCTCCAAATAAATATTAAACACCTGAGCCTTAGATAAAGTGCTTCTAGTTGTTTTCCTAGATCTAAAGGATAAGGAATACTTGACTTCATAGGTAACGAGATGGGAGTATGCTTAGGGGATTCCTCGGGTGGCCGCAGCATACCATCCGCATTGCTGGCACATCCTATCCCACCGCAACCCTATGTTAGCTGTTACCTAAAGTGAAATCAACAACTGCCACTGTTGACCATTAGAGAAAATCAATAGGGGTTGAAAAGAAATTTTGAAACGGTTTTCAACATTTTTACTTTAATTTATCTATATATACAATGAAATATATAGAAAGAGACATTATTTCGATCGTGAAAAAATTTGAACTCCAGTTTTCAAAACTATTAAACTATTAAAACGAAAAAAAAAAATTATTAAAAAAATTAAATAAATAATGGTAATAAAAATCACTGAAAGAATTTTGAAGTGAATAATAAAACTACAAATTTATAATTAGTGAATTAATATAATAATGAGAATAAAACAAGATGATACAGAATATGATACAAATAAGGATCCAATAATATCACTAAGCACTACTATACTTTACTATTACTAAGCATACACATATATTGCTAGTTCTAACTGTAATATAATAAATAAATCATGTGGAGTTAAGACAAAATATAGGCATTTATGGTCATTTGATGACCATAAATCATTTGATGAATCAAAATCAATTTTTGGGAATTATAGAAGTAAGAAAGTACCCAGTTAAATATTTCTATTTTAGTTTGTTTTTTTTCTAGTTGATTTATTTATCAGCTATTCTGGTAAGCGATTGAACAGATATGGTACCATATAGTTTAAGATACGTTTACCAAATTTATTATTATAGGATGGTTCCATAAATTAAATTTTTTCCCTACATTTTTTAGATATATTATTTCTTTTCTAAATAAATTATCCATAGATTTTAAGATAATTCCATAAAAATAAAATAGTTTAGGTGGTAAAGTAACAAAGATTTTAAGATTTTCTGTTTTATTATAGCTGTACGTTATTGTTCATAATGTTCGATTTTGTAGTTTTGCAAGTTTTGATAAATGATTATCAGCACTGAGGTACGATAGCATTTGATCCCATATCTTAATGTCGATTCAAATAATGCTTTGTACACCATTATTAAAGTTTCTCTGCTAAATACAAATTGGAGGTAATGAATTTTATATGAGCGTATTCTTAATTTCTTTAAAACATTTACTATGTGTGGTTCCCAAGAAAAAGCACTATCCACAGTAACGCCTAGATATTTATATTTTTCTACAACATTTAGTGTTTTACAGCAACATATTTTTGTATTATTAATATTAGTGACACAGTCGCAGTCATGGGATTTAATTTGAGTTTTCTACGGAGTCCAAAAATCCTAGTCTCGAAAAATTTTCTGTGTGTGGATTACCTAGCTCAAAAACAAAAATGAAATAATGAAGAATGAAATGGTCTCTAGCACATTTCTTTGATCAATTATATTCTGAATTACTATTATTGTGGCTTGATACAGTGCACATTTTATTATGATCAATTATCACTATTCTTGTGAAGTATGATTTTTAAATTAATAACTGGAATGATTTTTATGATTTAATATTATTAAAAATTGAAACATTTCCCGTCATTGTTGATCCCGTTTGAACATTTCTTTCATGTTAAATTCAAATTTATTCACTATTTCTCAACTATTTACTTCAGTATTTTATGGAATTAGTTCAGAGCTGCTATATTGTAGTGTAATTGAAAAAATCGTCTACAATGCGCGAATGACACTTATTGAGTATCTTCAATTTGTGGGGTCCTTTTAAATTCAATTTTAACGCGGAATAGTTTTAGTATAAATCTGCACAGAAAAAGTTGTAATATGGCCTTCGAATGAGTATGGTGTAAGTTCACAACATAAGGGGCCCATACGCTCGGGAGCCCTTTATTGTTGAATGAAAATTTATTCGAGATAAGGATAAGGATTGGGGAAAAGTGTGGCTAAAACTGAAAGACATTTAGCTGTAGGGTTAATAGGCATATATTAGGGATATTCATGATCTTTAGTTTAACATGTTAAATGGAAAAACTCATGTTAAATGTAGAAATATTTCCATCTTTTACCATGTTAAAACGATATTACATATAACATGGTTGAGGGTCTGTTAAAAGGAGAATGAGGTTACGCAACAGATCAGCTGAGCTCATCATCATTTTGTTTTTTGTGTTAGGTTACTTGCTAGCAGTTTTTTTTGTTTGTTTTAGTATTGTTTTGGATGTTTTTATAACTAATAAAGCAATGGATGACAATAATAATAATATAATGATAGTTTTCAACTAGCTCATCTTGATTCTGTTCCTCACAAGTCAGATCACCAATGCACTCAGTAAACAAACTTTCACACAACTTCCACTTTTCATTTAATCTGGGCATGTTGTAATAAATTACTTAATTCAAAACTTAGAAGTAAACAATAACATGAAGTTTTGGAAGGAAAGGTTATAAAACAAGTTGCTCAAAAAACCCGCTAGGAGCTCTTGTGCATTTACCATTACTTTAAATAGGGCTGCTCTCAATCCTATACATATAACATTTAACATGGCAAAATATTTTACATTTAACACAACAGCATGAACACCTCTAATTCTGAAACCAAGCCCCTGAAGGTTTAGACGGGGTTAAAACTGTTTAAAGATGAATAAATCCAATATTAGTTAATACATTTTAATGGGGTAGGTCCCCTGTTTTAATTTTTTATCGCTTATCTAAGGTGATCAGGAGTTTCGCTCTCGCGTTTATGTCCTGGCGTCTTCTTTTCCCTTCTCTCGTCCAGGTCGAGAAGATGTGTTTAATGGGCGAATGTATGGTGCTTGGAAACCATATATAGGTCTGTTTCGTTCAGGGGCTGGCCGACAAGTCCCTCAGGTATCTACCGTGGTGGGAGGGGCAGCCCCAGGTTCCGGCTTTCATGCCGCGGTGGATAATCCCAGGGTGCGTCTGCAATGATTCGCGATGTGCACAGTTAAGAGGGAATACAAAAATAAGACTTCTACCACAGAATTCATGTTAAAAAAATTAATATGTGGAAATCCGACAATCTACATACATTAATCGTTTTAAGTTAAACAAATATTTTTGATTCACATATTTAGTCGGAGCGACTTCTGTTGATATCCATACTTTTCGGTTTAAGCCATGTTAAATTTGGGTGATACATTCCTTTTACATACGCATAATAAGTGTATGACCAAGTGTCTAACTAACATAAATGTCTAACGCAGTAGTTCATTACCTGGGTTCTACAAAATAATTTAGGAATCGGTTTTTCACGTCATCTTAACAGAATTTTGAACCTTATCATACATCAGATTTTTTTTTTAATTTTGTACAAGTTTTGTGTAGGTATCCTAGTATTTTTTTAGCTTTTGTTAAAAAGACACCATTTTACACTCTATTTGTATCAAATGAAAATAAACGGGTTCCGTCATTTACTTGCTTCTACTAAAAGGGTTCTTCCACATTCCTACTAGTATTGAAAGGATTCTCCTGCCAATAAGAGGTTAAGAACCACTGGTCTAACATGTTTATAACATGACATCCGAAGTTCGTCTCCAAAACAAAATGTCCAATGTACGGCAAATGAGTTTTCAATAGAAATAAATATTTAATAGACTCCTGAGTATGAATAACCAGGTCTCAAAATAATTTGAATTTGTGTGTGTGATACTATGGATATTAAATTTATATTAAGCGGAAGTATGAGCATTCTGAATGAAGACATTTTGAATCATGTTTATTTTTTAAAGTAATTATTACTAGCTCAGAGACGAAACTAAAGTTACCTATTCAAGGTAAGTCATGCTTGGATATGACAACTTTTATAAATATCCCGAACTATCGCTTTATATTATCGGTTCTAAACATTTTTACCGTTATTTATTTATCTCTCATTGTAAGCAACATAATGAATACATATTTAACGAGTATTTTCTCGGATGTCACTTATACCCAACTATCAAATCCAACACCCTTCCTACACCCACAGTCATCCAAATCTATCCAGTTATTTTTCCTATAATTTCTTAAACATTTTTTATGAGTTTTGTTCTTCTTTTACTTTTGATTTAGTATAATTATTTTTTTCCCCTTGTTTATGGATTTTATATTTATTTGTCTATTAGACATTGTATAATATCATTCGAAGGGGATAATTTTTTTAGATATGAATTGTTTGTTTTATGTTATTAATAGATTTTTTTTGTATATTTATATTGTATACAATGTATAAATAAAATTATTTGTATATTATTTTTTTATAATTTGTTCAATTAAATTCTTCTGAAGGGTCCCTGTCTCAGAATCATTTTGATTTTCTAGTCAATTCCAAATATGATTTATGAAATAATTTCATTATTTACTAAATGCGGAAATAAATATTTTCATGTTTCCATCCTTATTATGATAATAGTTAAATTTTACGTTTAGAGGAACATTTTTATTTCAGATAATAGATAAATCGCATTTTTGAAACGTTCAAGAATAAATTTCATCTCGAAGTATCTGCGCGCATACATTTTTTTTTATTACACCCGATTTTATTTGCGTTTTCAGAGAATAGTTGAAAATTAATTGCGTTATTGATTAGCTTTCATGAGTATGAAGTTGCCATGACGACTACAGCAAGCAATATGTTACACAATGGTTATTAATATGTTCTTTTGTGTTAGAAAGCGATAAATAATAATAAATAGCCTGCCCAATTGAAAAAGGAAACGTGCAGAGAGGATTGGTAGTCCCCTAAATTAGTGACCTTTTTTTTAACACTAAAATCATCCACTTTTTATATTATTTTAGGAATAAAAATACTTTTGTATTTATTTATTATCCTAAATATTTGGTAGTTCCACGATGTCTGTTCTGCATTTTCATGGCATTCTTGATCATGCATGAATCTACGAAATGTTGACGCATAATTATTTACTGCAGTTTGAGGGAACCAAGGTTTTGAATTGGGATCAGAGCAGTTAATATCTTGGCTTTTTGAGTTAGCACGTTCTCTCTATAGATCTCAGTTTATTCAATATTTTTTTTTTCATTTTAATTCAGAAAATACTGGCTAAAAGAAATGGGCATATGCGAATGCAAAAAGCGTTTCTCTAGGACAACCACGGTAGTGAAAATCCAAGTGATTATGGAAGTAACCGAAATCAAGATTGAATATATAGACATTAAAGATTTATTTATTGTAGGTATATTACTCTGTCCCACAAAATCTTTATTGCAAATACCTATCCTCCCAAGAGAATACTCAAGCTAGATGATAAACGAAAGTTAATTTAACACAGGCCATTCATTATCTTGTTCTTTCTTGTAATGTAGAAATAATTCCACTCTTTAATTGTTAAATTTTATTCAATTCTAGAATAATATTATTATCTCTCAACGGGATAATTGCATATTGCCTTTGTTGTGTCACCTTAGTCAAACACGAGGGAATATAAATAAAGGTGATATAGAACTATCTAGTTTGCTTATCTTTTTCTTGTTTTGGTTTTACCAAATGTTTACCATTATGCAATTATTCTTCTAAGAAATCATGTAATTTCATTTTGATGCACTTTGTGAAAACATTTATTATATACATCTGTTAAATTCCACTGTTTCCTCCGTATATGCTATTGCTGTTGTATTGAGAACTTGAATATTTCTATTGCATAGCTTTTACCCTCGTATCTGACATAGTTTTCTTTTTCTTTTTTAACTGTTTAAGTTATGATTTCAGTATGTAATTGTTGATTTCTGCCACGAACCTCCACGATATATTTAATTTTATATAACATAATATTTCTTACTCAGATTTATTCGGGTAGAGTAAGTAAGAAAATTTTAATGTCCCTCTGGAATCCGTAAAGCGCTTCTGTGAACACCTGCTTATGCTAACCACTGAAATTTAGGAATTCAATGAGGTAGGTTACATAAAGTCCATCTAGTACATACTAAATATTGTTTTTATTAAAAAAATTTATTTTCATATTTTACAAAAAATACTGCTTTCTTCTAAAAGGGAAAACAATTTCTTATTTAAAATTTTCAAATTAATGCACTTAAGCAGCCCTCCCGTTGTTCTAATTAAGGGCATGCCCATAATCAAGTGATTATTGGTACTTGATCCAGGTTTATCCACAGCAGCTTTCCTCATTTCCTACCAGTGGTAGGAACGTTCGGTCTACGTTGGACAACCCTGTGAAGCATATGTTATACATGCTGGGGCCCATGTCCGAAGATAACGGTGGCCACTCTATTCTATCGATACGTTCCTAGCGGAAATACTCTTGCCTAGTGCGGGCAAGTATTATTGTCGACGAGAATAAAGTTTTGTTCATAATCGTTTGCCATGGGTGTTACTAGGGCTCGAGGAATATCTCTCAGGAACATCTGAGCATTCTGGATACCTATGGGAACAAGTATTTGTGGAGTGCACAATGCCCTAAACATAAGCATAAGACCCTAAGCATAACCCTCTCCAACGACAACGCTTCCATTTTATCGGAAAATATTTTCAAAATATAGAGGTTCCATTTATCATCGATGGTTGTATCACCAATATACTATTTTTATTTAATTTTTGAAAAAGTAAATGTTTTAAACGTTTATTGCTATTTACTTATTTTTATATATGTATTTTTATGTTGTCGTTGTTTACAGAATTTGATGATTGAGATAAGAATAATCTTATTATTATTTATTTATTTAATTCAAATGTGATGGATGAGACTTGTGCAAGTTCTTCCGTAAGATATGCGTGATAACTAATTGATTTATATAGATACTGATTATAATTCGTTGAAATTGACGTATTTATAAATTTTATTAATAATAATAATTATATTAGAGTGTAAAAGTGACTAGAGACTATATCATTTTATCATTATGTTACTTTATTTATTTATTTTTTATACAGATTGTATGATTATGTTCATTTTGTTTTTTCTACTTTTTTTTTTTTTATTATTAATTTAATATGTATGAGATCATTCATCACTATTACCTATTGCCCACAACTGTGTGGCAGATTGTAATATCTATCAATAAATAAAAAAGTATTTTTAAAAAAATGAAATTTTGCTCAGTTAAAAAAAAAATAATAATTATTATCACAAGAATACTGTATTGTACACGATCCGGTTTTAATAAGTCTGAAATCCCTCAAAAAGTCAAACTTTCCAAAATAAAAAATATTGCGTATCCTTCCTTTGAGAAAATATTTTTAGTGCAATTAAAAATATTCCAGCCTTGATCTTAATTAATTCATTTGATGAATTTGACGCCTCGAATATTTTCTTTTCTAAACTATTAAACTTTGCTAAATTAATTATTAATTACTCTCCGATACGTTACATATGTTTTGGTTAATATAAAGCGGTTGTAGAGGACAAGCCATACACGACTGTGACCAATACATTAATTCAATTTGCTTCACGGTTTAGAGTGATTGGTGTATTTATGTAAAATTCATGAGACAATTATGTTCTGTTAATGGATCAATTTGTACCATCGTTTTAAGGGTATTCGTTAAACAATAAATCTATGAATACTTCAAGCACATTTAGTTAGCGTATAATGTTTCACATATGAATAACGTTATAGTGGGGAAATAAAATAGGGATATGTTTGAGATCAATAGTTTTTTGTTCCTAATAATCTAATACATGATATTATTATGTTCATATGTTTTTGATTTTGATAATCCTAGTTCATAATCATTCTTCATAGTTATTATATTTTAACTGACTGATTATGGATAATGTAAATGCAATTTATTTTAATTTTATAAATGAAATTGTTGTTAGTGCCAACCTGTTTTTTGCTGACCATCAGATAAATGAATTATGTGAATTTTATTTTACAAGAACGTGTGTTATCCACAAATTGTATCCATTGCAGAGGTAGTTCACTGTGTCAAAAATAAATAAATGTAAAATAGAGATGAAAAAAGTGTCTGAAAGTAAAAACGTTTGGCCCTTCAAAGAAATAACAGGAACATCTATATACCAGCATTAGTTGTATGTTAGGAACAGTCTGTTTCTATTCAGTCAGACTCTGCAGCAACTCATCCTTGTGTCGACTTTGAAATACTTTCTATAGATTCTGTAAATTTGTTCCTACGCCTGAAGCTTGCTTGATCAGCCATGCATAATTATACAACCCGATATAATTTTGCCCCTCTAAAAAAAAAAAATAGTATTGTATTCATGGGGGATTCTGCTACTTTCTTCTCGATGTCCAATCCATTGCTTTCCTAATTTTTCTGTATATTGCTCCTTCATTGTATTTTGGAGTTTTCCTTTTATTATTATTTTAGTCGTGTCTGGATCATTCCATTATTTTTTGACCTTTTGTTTTCACCTCCACTTAAACAATTTTTTTAATGATCTTTTTGTAAATGTAAAATTACATGCATTCTATATGTTTTAGATCAGGAATCCAATGGCGTGGTTAAAAATTTGATAGTTGTCTGTAAAAAAAAAAAAAGTCTGAATTTTGAGGATGTTACTATCCCCACTTGGAGGTAGACAGATGCACCCACGTTGAACGGACCTGCAACGTGGAGGATAGAAAAAGAAGCAGGGATTCATTCTTTAGTTTTTGTCCTTATGTCGTAGTGGACTCTACTTTATTTAAGCAGTTACCAATAAATCCACAGAAACCAAAATCTAAGCTGTCCTTCTAGTTCCAAGTTCTACTGAAACCTATCTTCAGAAGTGTTACTGTAGTCAGATTTTTGTTCATTATTTTTAAATATGTTTATTAGCAGAAATTGCACCTTTTATTTATTATTTTTAGTTTAGTTGAATTTGATTTTTTATCATGTTTTTTTTTTATTTATTTATAATCAGAAGTTCGTCACCTTATGTTTTATGATATGAAATATAGTTTTATTTTATTTTGTCTAATTTTATTTTATATTTTCAGTTAATTATTTTTGTTCAATTTTATCTTTTCAAATTCATTATATTTTATTTTAAGGCTCTAAAGCCTAATTTTGACGCCTGTAATATTATTCTAAACGGATCAATCCCAGAATAAATAAAGAATATTATTATTATAGTCAGGGCAACACTGTGCCACTGAGAAATGAAAGGAAATAATGTGTTATCACTAGACGGATGTTTTTCTATAAGTTGGAGTCTACCACGTGATGCAAAAGGACCAAAAAAAATTATAATCTTATTTTATTTTTTTTAAATAAGCCAAACAGTGGGGAATATGTTCCTCATTTAATAGGAAAATACAGACTATTTATTTATGCAAATAAGGTTAAAAAACTTTTTTGCTATTTTATCTTCGTATGTAGGTAGTGCATGAGCACATTCTGCATCCAATTCGACATAATGTTTTTGAATACTGACAAATTTGAAAACGTTAAATGGTCAAACAATATATGTTTTCTTTTCGATTAAAGCTACAACGTGGTTTTCATGTAGCACTAATAGCCTTTCTGATCGTTCTTTTTAAACTTTTGAATGATATATTTCTTAAGTTAACAAACCAAATCTATTTCATCTATTTGATTATATAATCAGTAAATTTATAAATGAATTTAATTGTTAATTTAAAATTTAAACAAAAAGTAAATTTTCATTTTAGGATAAAATATGTTCGTTAAATGATAAAATTGAATTCTGACTTTAATACTGACTTTCACTTTAGGAATTAAGTCATATTGTAAAATACTACTTTTTAATATTAACTGCGGTACTTGAAGTTTACATGTTACATCACAAATTAAGTTAAAGAGGTCATAATAATTTAAATGAACTGGGAATAGCCACTGAGGAAACCGCAATTGTATGTAAAGGTCTATTAAGCCATTATCAAAATTTAACTGGTAAGTATAATTACGTAAAGCTGATGCAGACTGTTTATTACATTGAATTCGTGACGTCTGTGGTGACGGACGGTTATTAATCTCCTCAACTTAGGGGGATGGATGATTTAATGTGTTGGCTCCACACCTATTTCCAGCTTAGTATTTCCTTAATTTTTTTTTTTATGCTTGATTTTTTCAATATTTTAGTGTTACGTGACACTAAAGTGTTACTATAAATTACAATAATAATAGGTGAATAAAACGTTAGGATTACAAAGATAGGATTCCTTTCTATGAAAAATAATTATGAAATATTTCCACTCAGGACATGATTGCCCTTATTCTTCATTTGCTATAATGTTGTTTTTAATTTTGTACATTACTATTTATTATCCATTTAGTTATTTTTTTACGTATTTAGAAAAGTTATTTTGTGTATATCTTGCCGAAAGGATGTGGAATATGATCTGTAAAAATGAATAACCTATAAAGCAACAAGGGTTTACGGAGTCACTCACACGGAGGATTAACGGATACGTTAAATATGTTAGACAGTTTCTTTTGAAAATTTTCTTACCTCTTTTTCAAGAGGTATTGAATAGGATATTGATTCTATAAGCATATACTATAACAAACAAAAAATTCGGGTGTTTCTGGAGGGGGAAACCCAAAAAAAGTGAGAGAATTTCGATAATCTGTTAAAGTCGAAAATTTCCGTCAAACTCATGAGAATGTGAGGAAATATTTCCAGAAATTGATTGCTTAGAACTTAAACTAAAAATAATCTAATATAGTCTAGGGACAGCTGTAAATATTTAAGTTATAATTTCAAAATGTTGTACAGCGTGTAGAACAACCTATTTTGGTTATTTTTTAACTTTTACCACCCTACCTAGATTTATCTTTTTTTATGTTAAATTTGATACTTAGGTATACTAAGTTGAGGATAACTCTATTCTTTAAATAAATTTAAATTAATAAATAACAATAATAAATAATCAAAATTTCGTTACTACTTTAAGATAATATATTAATATTATGACTATTAAAAATGAAACTCGAAGTATAAAACGTGGTCAACATTTAGTTTTTGAGGTGTTATATATTTGAATAATAAACTTTTTTCAATTAAATAAGATGGATTGTGATAAATCTTTGATCATTGAGATAAAGTATTATATCTTATTATTCACACATTTGTTTCATTATTAACACCTTATATTGATGATGACAATGACAAATTACCTTAACAAGACATTCGTTAATATTTATACGAAAGATTTTACGACGAAGCATTCTCAAATTTGTCGGTCCATATGCATGGAGCCGTTACTGATCGGGAGGACGTAAGTATCGACGAGGGGTTGGCGGGAGGTTGACGCCCGCATGGGGGCAGTCACCTTGAGCTAGATATGCGTCATATCCAGCCTCATCAAGTTCAATAGGAACCTTTTTTACAATATACCAAAGTAAATAATGATATCTAGAGGATGCTGCCTATATTACTTACCAGAAAAAATCAGGTACGGGTGTGTCATACCCTATAGTATTCAGGATATCAATAAGGAATAGTATCTGAAAAAGGAGTAGAGAACGGAGTGGTCTTAAGGGCTAGTAGTTTATGTAAATTAAACTATCTATATTAAATTAATTAAACTATATTTATGTACACTCAAATATTTAAGAGGTTAAGGTTTGAGTGATAGATATGACGCATTGAACAATTTGAGTTAAGTCCTAAAAGGGTTAAACTGTTAAAATATATGTGCTCTGACAACTTCATTCGTTCATCGATTTGTTTTAAAAAAATATTTCATTAAGTTTGTATTGATTTGTACAACAGAGTGAGTAATTTTGATGTTTTAACTAAAACTAAAATAAAATTTAGACAATTTCACTTCTCAGTCATCTTTAGTCAAACCTGAGATTGATACTAGATTATTGGTTCTCCACAAAAAATTAGGAATTTATCATAAAATTCTTTTAAAATATCTGTTTCTCAAAATGAAGATAATTTCTCAAATTATCTAAAGATCTAATTTGCCACCGTAAATTTAACTACCGCATTTACACCTACAGAATTGTTCAACATTGAAGTTATTTTTTTCTATCGTTTATTTTTAGCATAGTTTTGAACTGTGTACTGTATAGGCAAACGAAAAATGTAAAAAAAAATCAAAATAATTAATTTTAGGAAATTCTATACTGCTACTTAAATTAATTAATTAAATATCTACTTCAGTTATGAAGGGTAAATTCCATTATTTCGAATTAGATTTTATCTGTATTAGCTGGAGTATAGTTTCACTGGGCGTGGTTAGATTTGCTTTTCCGTAAATGGGGCACGAAATAAATTTCATGGAATCTATTAGAGTTCCATTAAACCGTTGCCACATTTTTATTGTTGTTACTCAATTACCAGTTCTCCTAGCTAAAAATTATTGTACGCCTTTTGACAATAGTAAAAAGTTAAACGTATCAAATAGGTATTCCAGAACGGTGATCGGTAAGCGGTTACTTTTCAAACGAGCTGTGTGAAAAATGTACAATTTATTCTATTAATAATTAATATATATATATATATATATATATATATACATGTTTTAAGAGTAATATCTTTTGAATTATTTATCTGTTCCATTAGAGTTATTTCAATATTGTATGCTAATACTCTGGACTTTTCATGTAATTACGTATATTTCTAGTTGAAAACATCTTACGCCATTCAGCTATATCGGAGAGAGTTCAACCACTACACTTACACTTTGTGATGGTCTGCATACAATACGTTTTTTTAATTATTTACTTCCACTCTGCTCTAAAAAAAAAAATCTCACCTCTTTATGATATTCCTCATAAATCTAGGCCATGTTTATTGAAAAATCCACTACCACAATACTCCAAAGACTATCGATATAGTTTAACGTATCGTATATATTCCTCATTGCATTTTGGTACCTCTGTATTATTTTTTTTTATCCATTATCATTGGTTATGGTCAAATATGAAATAACTTGTTTAATAGTGTCAACGTTTCGGCTAGAATTTCTAACCTTCATCAAAGAAGTGAATAGAAAACATAACAATAATAATATATGGTGAACATAAGTAATAAAGTGGGTAAGGAAAATTAAGAAAATAATAGAGAAGGGGGGATTAAAAAAAGATAGGATAAAGGAGAATAAAACAAATTCTTTAAAAATTAAAAATTGTTTTATTCTCTGTTTTTTCCTTGCAATTAAAATACGATTAACTATATCCATAGTCTTTGGAGTATAGTGGTGGTGTATTTTATATTATTTTCGTAAACGCACAAAACCGTATTCTGGGGTTTACAAAGCGGATATAAAATACACCCCCATCCTTCTTCGAATACTATCAATATTGTTCAAAAGTAAGAGAAAATCAGAAAACAAAACTGAGCGATATTAGGCGACCAAGGATCATGTGCCACGCTACATCTGGCCACTAATCCCAAGCTTTAACGAGTGATCGTTCCAAGTTACAAATGATCTGGTTCGAATCTAAAGGGGACTTCAATTCGTCTCGAATATTCTAAAATACTTAACAACTCCTGGTGAAGGAATGAGGAAGCCATCCAGAAATTAATAGATACTTCCAGCAAGTTCTTTCGGTGACGCTAGATAAGTCCATCAAATAATCAATTCAAAGCGACCATATCTTAACCACCACATTAGAGAGCCTAAGAGAGATATCGACTTGTCTAATTCTTCATCGACATCGAGGACTTCCTCAACCACAACTGGCTTTGCGAGGCTTTATTAATGCTTCCTATTTTCCCTGGCCTCAATCCAATAGAGACTTCTATCAGGCGATATAGATTTTGAAGAACCCGTTAAATTCTTCTTGAGTTGTATAGCTAATTCGTCAAATTCAAACTATTTAAGTATTCACTTCGACTTTTAGTTTTGGAAATTGAAATCACACACACTGGAGAGGAAAATTGACGCAGTTCGGGATTTTTCAAGAAACATAGCCTATATTTCTGAGGAATATCTTTTGTCTAATTTAACTTCATATTTTTTCTCTTTATGTAATATTATGGTTACATATTTCATTAGTTACATATATTTTCTTTCTGTCAATTTTATTTTTTCTTTCCATAATTTTAATTTTTAAATTATTATTATGAACTTAAATATTCATATTCATTTGCATTATATAACTTCAAATTTTTATTTTATTTCCTTAATTATGTTATTTTTACTTACTTATTCAATTACCTATATATTCATTTTATTTTCCACTTCTTTCATCACTTTAATTTACTTTATGTCATTCTGTTGATATTTTATTTTTTGTATTCATTGGTTGTTATCTTTGTTCTTAGCCCTGATGAAGGCTAAAAATTTAGGACCGAAACGTTGTCATTATTAAATAAGTTATTTCATATTTGTATTATATTTCAACCGCACCTCCTAACCATCTTCTCCTCATTTGATTTATCCACAGTCAACTATCTCTCATCATAATTATATTTTACGTTTATATGTTTAAGGGGGGAAAAATATATATTATGTAAATATTTCTTATTTATACCAAAATACAAATCTGAATGATTATAATGTGTTCATTGCTCTTAGAGATGTGATATGTCCTCGATGAATACAGACCACCGGGCTGGACCCGACGGCTTAGACACACCCATCCACACTGGATGTTCCATTACTCCCCGGTGATTCTGTACTTCTACCAGGGCGTTCAGATTCGTCCATTTTTTTAACCATTGGCGAATTTTATTTAATGGAGTTTTTTAAAACAAGGATTAGAGCCGTTATAAGTACAGGCTCCGCGAGACTTGGCGGCAATAAAATATTCAGGGACGGGGGGGCTAAGCACATGCGGGCCCCCAACATCGATTTCTCGGCGCCCGACCCCACAACACTAATTAGCTGAGATCAGGGACTTTAATTTAACATCTCACTAGCTCCGTATCCTAAGGCATCAGTCTGCCGGCTCTTGGAGGTATCCCTACTGTATGGTACGATCCCATGACTATATCGTGAACCATTGGAAAGTAATTTAAATTGCTTCTTTAATATCTGGTGGTGAAAGTAAATATATATATAATATGCATTAGCCACTACAAATGTTTACAGGGAGTTTTCTGCATAAAAAAATTACTTCTCATCATGAACTAATGAAAACAAGGAAGCATAATGATACTGAAATATTGTCTAACATTTGAAAAAATTCGAAATTCTCTAGAAGGAATGAGAATTTTTCATAAATTTAGAAAACGAATTATTCGAATCTCAAAAAGAACAAATTATATCCGATATCAAACAAAAAGTATAATCGTAAATGTCATATGCGGGTAATAAAATAAATTAATTGAAAACTATATTTATTTATATAGTTTTATCTATTGTTTTTTCATTGTGTTCTTGCTAATTTTAGTTTAGTAATTCCTTTAAAAAAAAGAAGATTAGTTTTAAATATTAGTAGTTTTTAAGATCAAAAATGTTCTTCTCTATAGTTTGATACATACGTAAAGAAGCACATTATTTTA
>NW_027114700.1:1032186-1052854 GCF_000696795.3 Halyomorpha halys | reverse complement strand
TTTTTACGGGTCGTAATATATTTCACTCTGTGTATTCACTTACTTTACTAGATTTAACTTTTTCTTACTTTTACTTGGATTGTTTTATATTATTTCTTTTAAATAATTCTCTATATCATTAATTTTGTACTTTAATGTAATAATGATACAGCAGCAATGTAAAGCATATTATATGCATTTTGAATGGCATATGCATAATTTATTTAAAATTTACCCCTCTTCTGAAGGGCTTACTAAAGAGGAGAATATACATATTTTACCAATTTAGTATCAAACTTTTTTGTCAAATTCAAAATGAGTTACATGCATTTCAAAATCTATTTATGTGTTTTATTCAAACCGAAACGTCTATTTAAAGTGATCTGTAAGCTTGAAACGTGATCCGCTGTCCTCTAACTTGTAAGTACAGAACTGCTTTCACCAGAAGTATAGATAATTATATCCTATTAATTATATATACTGAATTTACAGTCCATGTTTCATCTTTTTTTCACTGAACTTTTACTTTAGGTCTTATTCTTAAAGTGACTTAATTTAATCAAATTTGATCTAATCATTGTTAAAATAATTTTCTTATTCTCCTCAAGGCCTTAGTGGTTAACATAAATTATAATTCAGATGTATGATAATGTTAGTTAGCTACCTAAATCGATTAACCCTACATTTTCATAAGGCTAAGGGAAATAAAAATATTTTTGCGTTTGTTTTTCATTACTTCTATTATAAAATATTTCCTGTCTTACAAAGAAAGTCATAATATTTTAATTTTTTTTTATTTCTGTCAACCATTATCGTTAGAACGGAGGTAAGGGCGGTACCATGATTTCGTTGAATGTTCAAATATAGGTAAGTATTTGAAGAACTGACATATCACAAACACTTCGATAGTTTGAATCCTTGTATAGCAGATGGTATCACTTTTGTGATAGGAAGCCTCTTTAGATTTAACAAAGTCACAAAAATTTTTTATGTGATTCGGAGTAACCTACCAACATTAGGAAACAAAGTAATTTCACATCTTGATTTTAATAATTTTTAAATAAAAAAAATATATGTTGTTGTAGTTGCATATTCCATAAAACCTAAAATCTAGTACCACCGAACTTCATACAAAAAACAATAAATTTATAAGGTGATTCCTTCCTATGAAATCTGTAGACATAAAAATATACATATTTTGTTTAATATTGATCATTTAAATCCTGTTTCCATAATCCACTGGCGTCAAAATCATTTAAAACAAAATAAAGAGAAAAAAACAAAAATTTGGAATAACTAAAATCTTGTCCATTTTATCTCATGGGTTTATCTAGAAACGTGAATACATAACTAGAAACAAACTCATTAATTGCTTAGTTAATTATGAAGTTGATTAATCATATTAATAGTACATAAAACCCGCCCATTAAATATATATCTACAAATATTTAAAAAAATATATATCGCACTGAACAAGAAAACGCATTTCTGATTGTCCTGAAACTCTTTCTAATCATATAATTAATTTTTTTAAAAATTCTTGATTTCTCTGTAAATTGAAAAAATAGGACATTTCTCACATTTTGCCCAAAACTATGTTATATGGGTCTACTTTTAGTCCTGAAACTCATTGCTGTTGGTACTAAAAGAATCAATTATCAGCTAATTAGTTTAATTAAATAATGTAACTTTAGGTCTTTTTTGTTTTCGCTTTTAATTCCTTAACGGTAAATTCTAGGGGAAAAGTTATAGAAAATCATATGCAAGAATAAACCATTGCTTGGAATGAGTACGACAGCACTATTTTTCTTTTTTTCTTTATGTTTTTTTTTAAATTTAGATGCAGCCTAGAAGAGAGCAGTCATTTAATTGTTGCGAAACCAAATTGATCACTTATCATCAGATTTTTTTCGTTTCATATAGGTCTTCATTAAACCCATTTTGATATTTTCATTTCCAATGGGTTTACTGCAAGGATCATAAATGACGCTTGTGGATTTTTCTGTTTTGCATTACAATTTTATTGTAATGTAATTCTACGAGTAATATGTGTTGATTTTTATTGACCAGTCTATGGATTTTTTTGCACCATAATTATACTCAAGACTTACCAGCACACAGATGTTTCTTATTAATAATTCAATTATCACTCTTGGCTAGTTATTTATTTTTATCTTGTTTAAAATAAACCGTATCAGAGGATGAAATGATATAACTTCATTCCTACACGTTTTATAGATAGATGCCTCCTTACTAATTTATTATTATCTTTAATGAAGTTTTAATCATGGTATTTGGTCAATTTATGGGATAAATCGAAAAAATATATAACGACAAATTAATCAAACCATACTGTAAAGTTAGTTGTTTTCTCAGTGTTGGAGTGTTTCCTTAAAGCTCTATTTATTAACAATAAATTCATGACTGTTTTTCAAATTCAAAAAAGTTTCTTATCAGAACAGTGCTACCATCAGAAAGACAAGGATTCAAACTCCATTGTTGGTCGTATATCAGTTCTTAAGATAGTTAGATTTGAACATTCAACAAATAGATGAGATGGTACCATTCTTTATTCCGTGCCAAGAGTACAGTTAAGGAAAGTGATCGAATTAGTTCTCAACCTTAAAAAAACGTCTTTAAGCTTTGATTAATTCCGCAGTTTATGAAGAAATTCGTTCAAAAATATTTCGCTTACGTCTTTAGTTAGTAATTTTAAATTATTTTAAAATCTAAATAATTACGGAAACAACAATGAGAACATATTTATTTTTTCTGGATGGAAATAATGGAAAAAATAACTGTCGCCCTTAGATTCTCATATTTTCTTTCTCGCATAAGAATTTAGAGATAACCTATAAAGAGAGCTAGTGAAGAAAGAATATATAAGGCCCTGAATTTTTTTTTGAGTTGATAAACCATGAAGAACTTGCGAGACTTGTCTTTCCCATTATATGTAACTTTAATTGCTTGGAGAAATTATTTAATTATTATAATACCTGACTACATTAATTCTAGCTAGAATATCCCTTTACTTGACAGTTTGGAATATACCTTAGAACTGATACAGGCACTGTTTCCATATAATTTTCAACTTAGCTTTTACCCCATTTTGAGACCTCCTTACGCACATGATTTTAATGTCGGTCATCGATCGCATTCTCGTGACGGGGCAAAACTTCATCAGGAGCGAGATCAATATGCTCGCGGTGCACTCGAGCCGCTCCGTCACTGGCCAATCCTCGTAGGTACTCAGGAACCACTCCACTCTCTCATCTGTAATATCCTGCACCAACAGTCAGAAATTAGCTTTAATATTCAGAACTGTTAATTTATTTTATTATTTAATTAATTTATTATATTTGAATATCTCAAAAGCGAAAATTCAAATTCGTCTAATTATAGCTGCAAATCCACTTCATAATATTTCCTCAAACACACTGAAGACTTTTCAAAAATCCAATCTTTGATCCTAGATCTTTAGTATATCTATAATATTTAGGAGTATTTCTTCTTCATTTTTGCTCTCAAAATTGATTTAATCATTTCACTAATGCTTAAATAACGACCAAAATTAGGAAATTGAAGAAAAATATTGAGTCTCCAAAAAGGCTCTTTTTTCTTTATCATCGAATCAATTTTCAGTTCACTCAGCAATTCACTCAGATTTGGAACCCTCTAACTCAATTTAGAAGGGATAAGGGATATATGGGTAAAAAAACTTTTTAAAATCTTAAAGAACTGTCACGGACACGACGAATTTTGACTGAAATTCACCTCCACTTTCATGGCTGTTTATAGAAAACAACCCTACATTTCTAATTCACCCAAAGGTATCGTCCTCTCGAGGCTCCCAAATTTAGCCGGGGAAAAATATAAATACGTAATATGTATATAGAGCAACCTCCACCTAGTGGTTTCCAACCTGTGTTCCTTAAAATAATTTAAGAATTAAGAAAGTAAATTTCCAATTAATGGAAACGTTCTAAATAAAATAAGTTGTATTCTCAGAACCATATTACAAAATAAGCTGTGTTCTCTTTACTTTATTTGATCATTTGTAGGTGTTCCGCCATTTTGCAAATTCTACCAGTAGGGTTTTTTCCCGCCAAGAAAAGGTTGAAAACCGCCGATCTAAAACCCAAATTCGTGTTCTAGGGATTATAAAACGGGTATAGACCCACTCCATCCAATGCGAGAAGCCAAGACAACAAATAAAAAGAAAAGAAAAGCTTTTCCTATCAATATTTTAGGAATTGACAAAACCCCCTAATGATGTCTAAATGCAACATGATAATGACTTTTTAGAAGTTTGTATTTAGCATGCAATGCATAAAAATATCTTCATAGTAACTAAAGAAGAATCCTATGTATTGGCTGTGAAGAAAAGACGTGCTATAAAAAAGTTATATGATGGGATGATAACCTCTAAACATCAAGAAGAACTAACATATATGAAGCAATAGAAGCGTAATCATTGACAACATGTCTAATAAATTCATAAAGAAGAGCAAAAACTCAGAATGTATTTGAATCATGTCTGTTGCAAGACGAATTTTCAGGGAAAAAACATAGAAGTTTTTTTTTGTGCTAAATACGGATTACCACATGATTTTTGACATTTTGGCCATTTTTTTTTTTAGTTATGACTTGATAACAGATCATGTTTTAAGCATAAATATTCTTCAGGAAATTCCCATTAAAATTCGTGTACTCCATTTTATTTTCGTCTGATTTTTAAAGCTGTAAGAGTGCGCTCTAAAACTGGTCGAGACATGGAATGTTGAGAAAGTATGTTTTCAGAAAAAAAAATATTGATGTATCTCATCATAGTTTAATTCATTCAACTTGAAACTATCCAATTAGGCCCATGTATCAAGGTCATATACTTGAAGCTAATTATTTTACAAATGTCAGGTATGCCTAGTTAAAACAAAACGAAGGGAGATCTTTTATTTTTTCATACAAAACCGAAATATGGCTATTTTTAAGCCCTTGCGGAAGCGAAGAATGGGCGGAAATGAAATATTTTTTTCTGAATATACCCTTTCTAAACCTTCGATATCTGAACTATATTTATTGCATCGTCAAAGATTAGCGGAACATTAAACATAGAATACGTATTATGCTAGAAAGTTTGTCTAGTGTAATTTTATAGAGAAATTTAATCTTAAAAAATCTTTAGTTTGCAAAAAAGTTCCGATTTTTTTTTTGTCTTTCCCGTTTTCGTTACGATATCGCCAGGAGGCAAGGCACTTTTTTTGCATTTCCCTCATTTAGCTTCCGTTCCGTATTAGACAAATATTATTTGCAATGTTAAATGTCCTACAAATTTTATCCATAGAATATTGGAAAATTTCATACAGTTCCTTAGACATAAGAAAAGATCTTGATGGAATAAAGGCTCTTCTACTTCAAATTGTGAAAACTGAAATCGGCTGGAAGTTATTAGGCGTTGTTCAGGGGACCTTCTTCTACACATTTCCGAAACGTTTGTAAAAATCAAAACGTTGTTCCATTTTTGAAAAAATACTTGAATTATTTGAAAGTAGGCCAAAATAGAAGAATTTTAATTGTTTGAATCGTTATTTTCTATATTGTGTTCCGATTTGAGAGAAAATTTATTTATGGTTAGTTCGAATTCAGTACTTGAATGGTTGAATTATTAAAAAACTCCATTAATAAACTTTCTTACTTGATACTTCTGTTATTCTTAATTAAAATTCTTTAGTATAAATTAAGTACTCCAGTAGTTGTTCCATGATGCGATATTCTTGAAAAGATTCTGAACCATCAATTACCAACTGATATTAATAGAGTATTGAACAGTAACCCATATACCGATTACTTTGCAGTTTCAACCTATTTAAACCTGAATCTTATTTAACAATTTAGCGAAATTAAAAAAAAATAAATAAAATAAGTTGTATGAGCTGAGAGTAGGAAACCCGGAGCACACCAAACTACATCCTGCAAGCAAAACCCTCACTTTCTAGGCAAACGATCTTTGCCTTTTCAGCTATGTCAATAATAGTTTGTACCGCATTCTCCTATATTGTCAAATCTTTTTTTACGAAATAGACAATATATCTTAAAGTCACCGCTATCCGTATCTTACAATCTGCAAAATATATTGAATATTGACAGTAAGGTATAATTAAATAGACTCTATATTTATACTGTAACAGTATGAAATAAATAAGTTTAACTCTCTAAGTGATATATAAATAGTGGCATGTAAGTATTTTTTGAAGCCCAATTAATATTTGTGCTTATAATATAAGCATGAAATATAATCATTTTAAATATAATAAAACATAATTATTATTATTATTAATAAGTTTAGTGTTATTATGTTTATTACTGTAATAGTTTTGTATTATCCAGTCTATTTCTGTTATCTTTTCTTTATTTATTTTTTGCAATAGAGCACTAGACATAGGTTTTTGTTATACAACTATATCGCCAATGTAATGCAATTTGTACAAAACTTTATCATTCACAAATAAATATATATTCTATTCTAGTTATTCCATTATCAAGAAATATTAGTAATTTTAGAAAACTTTTCTTTTAACCTCTTCATATTTGAATGTTTTTCTATTTTCTTTTTCAATTTTCAAGTACGTATTCTGGTGATTTTTGTTTGTTTAATATTATATTATATATTTTTGTTTGTTTAATATTATATTATATATTTTTGTTCGGAGCATTCTCTTCTGAGAGGTTTTTTTTCTTTATGCTGGTAATTTAAAAATGTTTGAAATTTAATATCATGGAAAGAGCCGGCCTTAGGTGAAGCGAGGCCCTGTGTAAAACATTTTCTGCGAGGCCCCATATAATCAAGGAACCACATCTGGTAGATTTATCTCCTCGCTCCCCTCCAGCCTGTTAACATAATCTTAACTAATCTGTAATCTGTACAAGTCCTCTTTGTTTTTTTATTTCATCTCCAACTGGGAGGCAGAACGCTCACCCCACTTTAATTGTATTCATTCTAAGCGTGAGGTCCGGTGCAACCTCATCAATCGCACACGGTTAAGACTATTTTTGATCGTAGTGACTAGGATAGGTCTGGTTAAGGCAGTGTACTGTTAATTACTGGTCATAATTAATCATTAATTATTCTTTTATCGTGTATGATATAAGAGTTTAGCAACTGCATATCGCTGCTCCGGAAAAATAATGGCACTATTGTAAAATTATGGTTTTTGAGTTGGCGGGTTATAAATGTCTTTTCGAGCCGTCAACATAATAAAGTATTTTTCACAAAATACACACTTGCGTCATTACACTTCCGGACCATATATATATTTGGTGTAACGGTACCAAGTTGTAGTTGCAATTGTAGTTCGGGGTTACAACTGCAGTTACTTTCCAACGTAGAAATCAACACTAAATATTTTGGGCCTGTTGAACAGACACAATACTTAGGACTCCATCTTGACAAGAGGCTTACTTGGAATCCACATACAAGACTTAAAGGACAAGAACCTGCTCGTAAATTTCGATTGCTACATCACCTACTTGATAAACGTAAACCTCTAAACCTCCCATTCACTACAAAAAATATTATAAACTATGATAATCAGACCAATTTGGTCATATGGAATTGAGCTCTGGGGCTCGATCAAACCATCAAATTCCTCCCGCGTCCAATCCTTACAATATTTGTTCTTAATATCTCATCCTTACGAATCCCTGATAATCCTTCGAGGCGTCTAAAAAGAAGATGGTCACGGGACCTTCTAATTTAAATTAATGCTTAAAGTACCACCAATGGGTGCTTCCTTCTCAAGATTTTTAAGTGTAAATAAAACATTCCACATATTTACTTAATGTATTTATTATTTTGTACATTTATAAATTACATCAAATAAATAAATTGAAAAAATATTTTGGTAATCTTCTAGATTACCAATATTAACTAAGTAATCAATTTTACTCACTTTTTCTTCTTATACACAAAATAAACTCTATAATTCCGGAGTGTAAGGTGAATACAATTTTCTTAATTTTCCCATAGCAAGAGCCTACGGGAATAAAAGTAGATTCGTACAAAAAATATTATTTTTTTTTACACTTTATTTACTTAAATCATAAGCTCTATCGTATTATTGTTATGTGACACATAAATTATGATATTTTAATATTATGTGTATCCAAAAAATAAGAAACTTCATCATATGAGATATTCTCGATTGGAGTGTCTGGCATTCAACATGAAATAAACTATCAGCACATCATGAAATCACTTACACCTTCATGAAACTAAAAAAAAAATTTCCTATTCCGAAATAGAAATTTCACAACTCTGCCCGCTACGTTAATTGTAAAATTGTATAAAATAAATTTGGGAGTATCTTAAATCTTTATTCAAATGTAATCGTAATTAATTAGTATGTACCAACAATTATTTTTGTGGCTCACAGATCGCGTTTATCTAGGATTTCTGATTAAAGTCGATTTTCAACCTCTGTGGTGTGAAAAATTAAATAGAATCTCACTTGGTACCTCGCATAGCGGTGCTAAATACCGAAGTTCAGTTGGAACGACTCCTATCATTATAAAAGCTTGTTGAGATATATCAATATTAATGTATATGAACACCTTTCTAATATGTTAGCATCCTTATCTGGGATTATTTGTTTTATCTTAGCATACTGAGTAAAACAGAAATTTAATCATGTGATTGTTTTCGCTTGAATTATTTTGCACCGCTTCTCAATGGATGACAGATTTAGCGGGATTATACTAATTTCTTACTGTTGCAATGTTTTTGAAGCTGCTAATTTCGAAAAAAAAAAATTGACAACTTGTAGTTTTTGAGATACATCATTAATTTTGCAAATATGGACTAAAAAATTGAAAATTTGCTTTTTCGTGAGAGAAGTGGAAGTAGTGGATGAAATTTGATAAAAGTAACATCAGATCATGCTTAAACTTATCCTCATCCCCAGTATCTCCTTCTCTACAACATTGGACCATTATCAAACTTGCCGTTTTGGTGTTTCAAGGAATATACTTTGGCGTGCGTAAGTTAATGCAGTGGATGTAATTTGTGAAAATTAATACTAGACCCGATTTACACTAATTTTTCCAACTTTCCTCATTTTTTTTTTCCAAATGAGACTAGCCGTTTTCAAAATATACAGGTTTCTAGTAAAATTCATTGCACATGCGTTATTGAAAGTAGAGGGTAATATTTCATAAAGTTGATACTGGATCATTTTTACACTAATTTCCAACTTTCCACCAAATGGGGTCACAAAAGGACTAGCGTAATTTGAAATATAGGTCTGCTAAGAGTTGGAAACATGCGTAAGCGATCATGTAGTTAATGAGATTTGATATTGATATGGAACCATATTGATACCAAATTCCACATTATTGATTATGCCCGAACCTTGATTTCGCCACAATCGACATAAATGGAACCAAAGTTCCAAGATATCTGTTACGTATAATTCGAGTGAAAATCTACGATGAGTGGACAAACGTTTTTTATTATTTTCTCGATGTTATAGGTTCTTACTGGATGGGTGTCATTATCATAATTAGATGTAATGAATGAAAGTACTCTTCCTTATTTAATGATTCATAAAACAACGTCTGGGGGCTATCACCTCATCATCAGGTATTTGCTACATTGTCATGTTGCAGCATAATTCGAAAAGACAGTGCAAGAATTTGCTATTAATATTAATCATGCAGTCTTCACTCAAAACCCTGCTTATTGTTATAGGATCTTACTGGATGAGTTTTATTAATATAATTAGAGGTAGTGAATAATTCCTTATTTAAATGTCTTTATTTTATAATTCATAAAACAACGTTTTAGGGCTATTACTCTATCATCAGACATTTAATATTAATAGCAAATTCTTCGAATTATGCTGAAAAGTGACAATGTACCAAATACCTGATAATGAGGTGATGATCCCGAAACGTTATTTTATGAATCATTAAATAAAGAAAATTAAATAAGGAAGAGTACTTTCTATGAGGAGAAGATGGTTGGAGGTGCGAGCAGAGAATAACACAAATAAGTTAAAAAGCTTATTTATTAGTGCCAAAGTTTCTGTAGGAATTTCTAGCCTTCATCTGGGCTGGCTTGAAGACCTCGGACATCCATTGACTTATTTATTAGTGCCGAAACGTTGGCGTAATAATAGTTCTCTGATCGCATCCCCAACTATCTTCTATATATTATTCACTTCATCTAATTTTATTATTTTCATAATTTATAGTCAATGATGGCCGGCGTTATCTGAGTCCTGGAAATGGTAAAGCACATCCTCCCTGGCGGTACCTGTAGCAAATTAATCCATCAATTGTGTACTCAAGCATTTTTCTGCGTCTGATTTTTCTTTTAGCATTTCTTAATTTCCGCAGTAGCTAATGTTGGAAGAAAATTTGAGATCAAGCTGACAATATTTGCAGAAACTCTTTGACTTGGGTTCCTTACAGTTATTTTTCCAGCTTTTATAATCATTTTGGTTTTCGATTTATGCGAGTACGCCTACGAATTAAAGATTTCGGCCTCAAGAATCAAAAATTTCTCTTCTCTCAACCTTAGACTGGAAAAAAATAATAAAACTTTCTTAACTCCAAAATTACAATAATACACCTTTTTTATTCTAAAAATAAACAAAAAAGCCAACTAACCATGAAAACTAATCTTTAGGTAATGATTGAAAACGTACCTTTTCTTTACCATTAAAAATTCCAATATTATGCTGGGATCATTTTACGTGTAAACTGTGTCCATTGATATGATTCTGAATTGTATATTTATTTTAATACTCGCAGGCTTGATTTACTGATTCAGTTGTACCTTTGATTTACACTAACCGTTTAGCAGGAGCATGGGTCATCACTTCGTTCCACTTATATTTTCACAGAAACGATTTCTGGCAGCCTCTGTGGCTTTGTTACGAATAAATGGTATATTAAATAGATGTAGACAAGAAAGTTGTTTCTGTTCAGTTAGATCTGCCCTTTGGAAGAACAATTGGGCATCGTAGAAAGTTTTAAGAATTGAAACGTATTCTAACTAATAAAAATAATAAGTTGAATTTTATATTTTAGTAGAAAAAAAAACCATGCACAAAAATTAATCAAATTATTAGCTTAGTGATCAGTTTTATTAAAATCATGCAATGCAATAAGAGATCAGGTATTATTCTTGAGAGAAACCAATGGGTATAGAAAGCTAATGGTTAACATTAATGGATAAGAATGGTTATCAAACCAACTGCTATGAAGTTTCGGAACCATAAAGCGTTGGCTAAAAATTCAATGTGCCTTTGATTTTAATGGTCAGTCAAAAATCAACTTTATTTATCTAGTCAACTCAAAGGTTAATTTTTTTTTTCATGGTCTTTATCACTGTCCTATTGAAATTGTATGATTATTGATATCTGTAACCAATTTTCTTTAATTTACTAGTATTTTATTTTCTAAACTTCCAATTATAATTAGCCATTTCTTTGATTTCTTCTTGAACTATCGGATTTGAGCGCCAGTGAACTCAGGACTACGGGTCTCCTGGATTTTTATTTTTTTTTTTGTATGTATAAAAACAAAATGCAACAAAATATTATTGTTCTAATATAAACCTTTTAAAAATTAATTTAACAAGAATTCAAACCAAAAAAAAAAAAGTATTCTCAGAGTTCATCGAAACTTAGGACTACTGGTGAAAAATAAAAACAATCAGTAGGAAGAATTTAGAGATTCATACAGTGCGATTTGGTAATGGAAATAATTTAATTAAGAATTAAAAAAAAAATATAAGCCTAGAGTCCAAATTTCGTGTAATTAACTAATATAACCAGCGTAATAATTAGTTTTTTTTTAATCATTTCATTTGTAAACTTTGTTTGAATCATTGATATGATTCTGAATTGTGTATTTGTTTTAATGATAAGCGAAACTATACTTTCCAAGATTCAGATCAGATTGATTCTCTCGCCAGGAAGACTTGATTTAGTAGTACCTCTAGAGACGAAGGAAAAGGAAACGTGATATAATTCTCTGAAATGAACTCTCTCTGAATCACTTGAGATTACTGAAAAGTCGCGTTCACTAAAAGGGCTATCTGAATATTTTTATCAAATCATACTTCAATTACATTAGTGAGGAGATCACTGTGTGGTTTGTTTAAGGGCTGACTGTCCTCTGATACACGTAACTTTAGGATGTGTTACCTCTACACGACCATTAATAATTTTTTTTTTTAACTTTATGAAAATCATGAGTTTTTTAATACATACTAAACTGAATTCAAAAAAATAGAATTTCGGATTAGTTAAAAAAAAAGAAAACATTAAGCAATATTAAGATACATCTTATACAATTAACGAAAAAAAAATTTAGTTCATATTTTGTCTATAAATATATGTTTTATTTTAAATCCATGCTTTTTAAAGTTATAGTTGATTTAATGTATTTCCTTGAGAAGCCATTCATAAATCATCATAATATGTCTACAATTAGCGGAAGTCGTAAACAAAAGAAATATATGTCAAACATTATGTGTGAATTGGAATATTTTAATTGGTAGAGAACTTATGAAGTGAAGTAAGCCAGTCAATAATTGAATAATTTGGAGTTTCTCAATATCTATGATGAAGATACGAGTGATAGCAAATTTAATTTGAATTTTTAAGTAACATAAAATTTCAATTTTTTTTTTCTATTCATGTTATTATTTCTTATTGGATGAATTATTATATTCTCCATGATATGTAGTACGTGTTAAGTATTGTTACTTCCACTTGCCTGTTTTCTTGGCCGCTCCAACCTCTGGTCCCTTTTGACCTACGACCGCCCCAAAATCAATACCTTACCCACTGCCTACCTTCCCCTTCGAAATATTTCGAAAATCCTAGTAGCAAGTTCACACATTTCCAAGTTGAGGAGAACTTTTCCTATTTCGTAAATATACGTTTAGAAAATGAGTAAATATATTGATGATATATTCTGCAAGAAAATCGATGCAATTTATAATCGAGTAAATATATAATTATTAAATTTTGACATGTTATGCTCTTCAATTTCAACGGAATAACATGTGAATGAAAACTGGCCGTTATTTAAGTGTTATAATTAACACATTTTTCTTTATCTTATATTTAAAAATTAGGAATACTGTTTGAAAAATCTTAAAAGTGTAAATAAATAAAACCAATGAGAGACAGAAATCTGAAAAATTTGAAACGAATTCTAAATTATTATCCTCCTCAGTTATAAAAAAAAATGAATCCTGTAATAATTAATTTAATTTCATTAATGTAATTTTTTTTTTTTTTATTCTAGAGGTATTGATACTTCTGTCAAATAGTCTTAAGACTTTTCTATTTACTTTTTATCCTAAACAATTTTTTTTCTTATATGACACTCATTCTAACCTCCATAACTTTGCCGAAAGAGTTTGATGAATTGCTTTTAATGTTCGTGGCCTTGATTCCTAGTAATTATTTTGTAATGTTATTGTATTCGTGTAAGTTATTTTGTTAAAATTTTGATGGTTAAACGTTTTCAATAAATATTTGTCATGATTTCAAATTTGTTTGCTATGTCTCACTTTTAAAAAGGTTTTAGAGATCGTATTGTTTGAATTTCTGAATGTTTATTGTGTTAAAAGAAAAATGAGTTTTTATTTTTTTGTAGTTTTGATAGTCCTATTTAACTATTTTTTATCCTTATTTAAACATGACGTTTCGGCAATAACGCAGCATGCGTTAATAAACCAAATAATATCAATTAATTTAAATATTATTAATGTTTTAGCTTTGGAAAAAAATATATGTGAGTGGTAATTCTTAGTTGGAAATACATAAGGCGAGGACTAAACAATTACGTATTAGTTATTATATCATTCGTAAAAGTTTTAGCGAGTTACATCTTTTTTACTATGAAATTTTCTTTTTATTTAAGTGTATTTTCTTAGAAAGATTTGAAGCAGTAGATTTATTAAAGAAATGTGTATCATTAAATAAATGATTATTTAATGTTGTATCATTAAATAAATTTGAATAGTAAAAGACATTTTAGGGACTTTTCTCAGCTTTAGAAAATCAATGATTTAACATAAAATATATATTTTTTTTTAAGAAAAACTGATGATGGAAAACTGTAATAAAAAAATTGAGCATCTGTATTGTCACAGTAGTTGTTAAAAACCTTTATTACTATATAAAAACTTGAAATAAATTTGCATTTTTAAAATTTATTTTAACAGCTTCTTTGATAAAAAAAATAATCATTAATTGATTAGCTTCAATAATCATTGGACCGGATTGTCGTGCAGTAAAAATCCAAAATTATGCATAAATCATCCAAATCCTACAAAAAACAACTTTATTGTATAATTTATAATATTTTTATATAAAAAGCTTATCGAACCTTCTTTGACACACTCGCTAGAATTAAAACTGAAAACAGAAACAAGAAATTGCCGCTAACTATATACAAAGTGGGGCGGAATGATAAAGCGTTAGTAATGGAGAGGGCATCAAAGTTAAAATGAGTGACAATGTACAATCATTCAATTTTATGCTAATGAAATCGAAATAATCTTAATTGATTTTGGCTAAAACATGCATGAAAGCGTGTATTTATATCCTACAAAAATCAAAATCCCGCAATTTAATCCAAAAAAGGCATAGCGTGCAAAATTGAATTTATACATGTTATTATAGATCGTAAATCGTATGGATAATAAGTTCAAAACATGTTACACAACGTAATAACTTGTACAACGGCATGGAAATCATCACATTTTTTTTAACAGCCCCCTGTTGCTACGGAGGGATGTCGGTTTTTCACCGTTCGCAGGTCACGTCAATTACCGCGCCAAACTAGAACTAGTGGCCAAGATTGGAATAATCGAGCTGGTATCATGAATCACTATAACAACATCAATTGTTAGTTTCATGACATCGTTATTATTATTATTATTATAAAAATAATAATTTTTTTTTTTTTTTTGTATGAATCACAAAAGAAACAATGATTTCATAGATAAAGTACAGCAAAAAAGCAATTATGTGCAGATAAAACCTCAAAATTTGCAAGTTTCTGCATTAGTACTAAGATAAAATTTTAAAATTGTGCAATATAAAAGAAATGTCGATAGGGCATCCTTTTCATGATTCGAATTTTTGTCATAGTTCGGCTAAATTAGAAGCTAGGGAACAAAATGTGCAAATTATTGAAGATTTGATCAATTGTAATAAAAAAAATCGCAATGCTTTTTGGTTGTTATTTTAACTACAATATATTTAAATAATCTTTAATTAATTAATTAATTGTTTTCCGAGTATAGTAGAGAGTAATCTGAAATATAATTTGTGCCGACAATAAGACTATAAATCATCTCTGTACTACAACAAAAATCCATATTATAAAATAAATCTGGTTTATTGACTGATAAATAATGAACTTTGTCCTTTGTAATTTCTTGAAGAATATTACTAATCACCTCGATGACTCAAAGGCATTAATCCAGCGACTCGTTGAAAAATTGTTTGATGAAAAATTCATTGAGGAGGTAAAGTCAGTATAAACAGCTCAAAGTTGTACCAAGGTCGCGTAAAGTTGTAATCAACTTGAAACTTACTAAACGATTCAACTGAAGAATCTTCCGAGATTAAAATGTTATGATTCAGGGAAGTTATTGAATGGAATAAATTACGAGGTTACGTCTGCTACCTTATTACTAGAATCAAATTATTATTTTTTTTTTCTTTTACGAAACTTATTTCACTGTGGTAAAGCACGATGCTACTAACTCTAAGGACCCGGTTTCGAATCCGCTGGACAAAAAATTGTTTTCTGTTGCACTGTAGCTGTGAGTCAACCCAGTGGGTTCTGGAGCTCTCATGAGGTCCAACCAGCCTCATAAATTGGGTACCCTTAATTGAGTAAGAATCTGGAAGTGGAGCGTGATTTCTGGTCAAGTAACAGTACTCCACCCATACGATTTCATGGGTTTTCGCGGTACAAATTTTAAGATAATACTAGGATCCGAAATAGTTATTAATTTTCTTCAATGATTATTCCAACAACTGTTACTGAATAATTTGTATTTATTAAAAATAAGGGATGACTGGAAGTAATTTAAATTTTAAAGCATTACTCGACAAAAATAATTGAACAGTTGTTAAATGAAAATTACTCTTTAAAAAATGTAGTTTAATTTTCTAGAACAGATAAAATAGTTTTTGGAATCTAATTCTTGAAATGTAGCAATGAATTTTTATCTATTATAAGAAATTTATATTTGGTAAAACAATTGAATGTGTACAGCTCATGACCAGTAATTAATAATATTTTATTTGACAGTCGTTAATGTATATCTAATATTTGAATTAACAACACAAGTCTTCAAAATATAAAATTTTGAAATTTGATTTGATTGACTTATAGTGTTTTTGTGGTATGCTAAAACTGAAAATGAGCTCCATTTTCAGTTTTATTTCATCATTAAAAGATTTTCTCAAAATCATAATATACCGGTTTTATAGCTCGAAAATAAAAGAAAGTCGTTCATAGCATAAAGATGTTAAAATATACCAAATGACAGGCCTCTTAACACTACTGTAAGAAACTTATATTTGGTAACACAATTGAATTTTCATAGCTCATAACCTAAACTTAATATTTTATTTGATAGTTTTAAAGCCTTAAAAGTGTTATGTTGATCGATTAAACACCCTAGTTGCTATGAAGAATTTTTTTAAATTTTCGGTCAACAAATCTCACACCCATGATATGCGAAAATTGTATACGTGAGGGAAAAATCCGGTGTCCATTTTCGGGTTCAGAACACCTACAAATATTTTGATCAAACGAAATTATCA
Source organism: Halyomorpha halys (assembly GCF_000696795.3). Classification (NCBI taxonomy): domain Eukaryota; kingdom Metazoa; phylum Arthropoda; class Insecta; order Hemiptera; family Pentatomidae; genus Halyomorpha; species Halyomorpha halys. Next base: position 1,036,007 of record NW_027114700.1, on the reverse strand, counting down.
AATCAAATTTTTTGTTGTCAACCTAAGTATTGGTCATTGAATATTAATACGTCTAAAATGCTCAAAGTTTCAGGCTTTCAGACATATTCTTATAGATAGTGTCAAAAATCTGTTTTTTTGATTATTTAATTTAGTAATATAATTTAAAACTTTTTGTGTGATTAAAACAATGTTTATTTTTATTATTTTCAGAAGTCGTTTTAATTATAGTTGATCTTTTATTCACAGTTCTTTAACAATAAATAGTTTATTTAAATCTTACTTTTTACTTTTAATTAAATTGATTTGATTTGTCTGAGTTAATAAGCATGGATCATGCATATTTTGTCTTGTTCATTCTCTAGTTTTCGCTCGTTAATAAACTACAGTAACTTATTATTTACAAAATTTTATTTTAACCAAGCTTTTATTATTTTTTTATATTTTGTAACTAATGTATCCCATTCTTGTTAAAATTAATGATTAGGTTTTACTTTCATTTATATTATTATATGGAATATATAATAAGGATAAGTATTGCGATCGTACGAAATTTCTAATTCGAGTTTTCGCTGGAAGTGGGTCCCCTGAGTCCAAAAACTCTTGGCTTACAAAATGGTCTGTACATCAGTGTGTGTGTGTGTGTCAACAGCCAAGCCTAAAAACGAAAATTCATACGAAACTAAAATTTTATATTTAATGGGGTATTTGCCTGGAACGTGACAAGCAACTTTTTCAATAATATTGTCCGACCGAAAGTGCCTTATTATAAAATTGATTATTCATATTTTTCCGATTTTCTCTTCAAATGCTCAAACGATTTTGATTAAACTCTATGAACCAATGAGCAATTTATTGTCCATTGAAATCAGACATGTCTTATCGCCATAGAAATAGTCTATCAGGACTTAGATGATAAATTTCGAAAAAATCTTTCTAAAGTACCTTCAATATTTTTATTTAAGATAAATAACTAATTCTCGTTGTTGACGGCACTAAATAATGGATAAATACAAAAAAAATGATGAATAGCTAAAGGAACAAAGCGGAAAAAACGTAGATTGATTTGAATCGGAAAAAAAACAAAAAAAAAAAAACGGAGACAACTCGGCCTCTCAGGATTGTTATATTTTGTTGTACTGTTGTATTCTTGAAAGGAAAAAGTTAATATTCCTTACTTCCAACCACAAGAACCCTAAATACGTATTTTTATTGCAACAAAAAATTACAATGTTCTGTTCAAAATTTTTCCCCTTCCTTGTATTGTATATATTTTTTTCTAAATCACAAAAAAAGCGATAATTAACATGGATCCTCTAACCTACACAAAATTTGGTAATGCATGTAGTGCATTAAGTCAAAGTTGTGTGATGCGCGCAACCACACCAAATTTACTTATTATATATCTTGTAGTTATCATTGACCGCACCCCCAACCATCTTCTCCTCATTTACTTATTATGCTTATTGCATACGAATTATTAGTTATTTTCAGTGCCTATTTAATACTTATTTATTTATTTTTTTAATATTTTATTCGTAACAACTCTTCTTAAGGTTTAACTCCTTTTCATTTTTATTTTACACTGGTACATTATCCTAATGTATTCTTTGTTTTTAATTTCAAATCATGTACTTATTTGCATCCCTCTATCTTTCAGTTCATTATTTTTAATTTGATAACGTCTGTAATTACATTCAATTGCAGCAAAATAGGATGTAGAATAAAAAATGAACATTTTCCAATTCGATCTCAGGTTATTATAGTAAGAAAATTAAATAAAAGTACAAAAATCTACACAGATTAGATAGGACATCTCAAGGCCAACTCAACTATGTCCCACTGCCAACTATCTTACTCTTGTTGGCCAATGGCGGGAACGGAAGAAAACCTTCGGTCTCACAGTGGATTATGAGCGGGTTATTTATTAGCCAATGCCTCTTGTTGTTCATTGGATGATATAATCTAGTTCTATCGTTGCATATAAGCTCCAGCAATTTCCATCTTGTAGTTATAAAAGTTCGCGATTTTCCCTCTCATCATGAAGGAATTAGAGGTAACGTTGAAGTGGGTTTCTTTGCTCCATTGGCGTTAAAAGTTTCGTGTTGTTCAATGTGGCACACCTGTGGCAGTGAAAGGATCGAAAGAGCTTGAAGAAAAATAAGAGAAATATACCATTTGGATTTGTCGTTCCAAGGTTTAGTTGAAAAATAATCGTAGATTTCCTGGTATTCTTCGATATTCGCTCTGTAATTTTCGCCTCCTGTAATTCTCTGTTAAACGACATGTCTCATATTTTTGTTCCTAGATCGATTTTTCTTCGTGTATAAATATATGTGTGGTCTCTAATTAGTTCAAATTCTATCTGTGATCAAAAAGTAATGGGCAGTTTTAATTATTAATCTCTTCATTGTTATTTCTGACTGCAAGCAGCTTTTTATTTGAAACTTGAAACAGCTTTTATATGAACACTCCAATGTTTTTGTTCATTGTCTGATATACAGCCTCCACTGGCTCACTACCAGTGATGCGGCAAGAGGTATGCGCTGGGATCTTCTGAGCTTTGCTCTACCCTTCACACGTGGGGGATAGAGTGGGCTCAGGGATCCTCAGGTCGATTGTTTAAATATTGTACATAAGAGTGTAAATGTGACTAGAGATTATATTATTTTATTTATTTATTTTTTTCATAAACATAGTTTGATTATGTTCATTTTGTTTATCCTTCTATTTGTATATATTTTAGAAAGATTTTTTTTTCATTCATCTATTTATTTATTTTTTATTTTAGTATAAATGTGATCATTCATAACTATTACCTATTGCCCACAACTGTGTGGCAGATTGTAATATCTATCAATAAATAAAATGTATTTTTTTTTATTGTTTGGTATTAATTTTCAACATCCTTTAATACAAAAGTTATTTCTAGAGACCTAATTTTCGTACAATTGCATCTTTTGTCTCCTGCCTTCTAATTTTACCAAAACCAAGAAATTCGAATCACCGAAAACGCACAATTTTTAGTTTTATTTTGAGTTTTATTCATAGTTTTATTTTACACAAAACTGCACGTTTTTTGTTGAATAACGTTTAATGCTTAAATTAGATTTCTCATATTGTTTACATTTAGGTGTATGTATGCCAGGATTTATTCATTTTAATTACATTATTTTTCCTATTTATAGTTTTTTTTTATTATTAATATAAGGTAATCCGCTGCGAATGTGATGTTTGCCTAGTTATGTCTACAGGTTACCAACCTATTCTAACCATGGTGGGGGTCAAGTCTTTCATTTTGTTGGACCACCCGCAGATCTCAGACTGATAGGCCTGCTCATAGCCATCTGAGCCACGGAGAGCCGAAATATTTATAGTTTAAAATTGACAATTTTGCATTTACATATGAAGAAACGAATTTAAGTTAGAAATAAAAATTAACTAGTAAATACAGGTGATGAATGTTCTTTGAATAGTATTAAACAGTGGCTTTAGGTAACTTAAAACGTCTCTCTTATCCTAGCTAGTTATTGAGAACGTTCTGTAACTTTGTTTTTAACTTAGATTCCCACTCCCTTCAAGCCCTTCATTCTTCCGCCTTACTTAGTGGCTATCAATTATTTTTTATATTATTATATCATATTATCCATATGTATTTTTAAAAATAAAAAATCGATTGGTCTGATCAACATGAATTACACCCATACATTTTTAATCAAAAATGGTAATTTTTTTCTACATTTACTTATTATTTATTATTAATTTTTTTTTTGGTTAATGGTGTATTCCAGTCTAAATCCATAATTTAAAAGCTAAGCGGAAGAACATGCTATGTAAAATTT
>NW_027114700.1:1027096-1032136 GCF_000696795.3 Halyomorpha halys | reverse complement strand
GTTTTACGTGGTTGTAAATTAAAATCTAATTTTTATAATAACAATAGAAGATTATCTAATTCAATTGAATTGAACATTATTCTTTGCGAAATAATTTTTAAACAAAAACATATATTTTTTTATTTTACTTTTTTTTTTTTTTTTTTTACGATAATTGCATCTGATATTGATTCCCAAACGTTTATAATGAATTTAAGAAAGTCGTCTGCATGCCTATAAACTTAGCTCTTCAAACAACAGAAATTCAATTTATGAAAAAAAATAAATAATAAAAACATAGATGTCAAAAAAGTGTAATCAAGCTGCTTCCATTTATGCTCTAAAAGAGTTGAAGTATAAACTTCAGACTCCTTTTGCTAGGTGGAAAATGGAGAATATCAAAAAAAGTTCAAAATTTGGTGCAAAGTAAACAACTTTTAGAGTTGATGAAAAACAGAAAATGGGACCGCATTATGGCTGTTATGGGCAATTCGGACCTAGGACCTAGGTTCATTTTAATTTCATTACATGCTTTTATTAATGCTTAAAAAAAATCCTTTCTTTAATAACTTATAATAACAAAAGAGATGTCATACTTTTGGGTGACTTCAATGCCAGTAAGGGTGTGGCTTGTGTGTCAAAAGCGCTCTCGGAGTGATGAACTTACACGGAGGGGCTCAGTGGTTAAGACACAGTCTTACCAATTTGATGTCTATTGGGGGAGCCGGTTCGAATCCGGCCTGGGGTGTTGACTTTTTTCATTGAGTGGTGGTCCCACAAAATGAAAAACATTGACCCCAAACCATGGTTAGGCAGATTAGGACTCTAATGGGAGTCTTGGCCGGTAAAAAAAAACTTACACGGAGAAGAAACCATTATAAATATTAGAAAGTTTATTTTTCCCCTACAAAAACGCTGGAAATGATCACTGAATGGTGACAATTTTGAACAATGAGAACAGTTAATTTTTTCAAATACACATAATTAGAGGTACTTTAGAGATATAATTTTATTTAATTCGGCATTTAATCTCTGACTATTTCACCGCGGGTATGACCAAGCTCTGATATTAAACGCCCTTTAATTGTACATCGACAAGACGAGTATAATCGAAAAAATTATGATTTTTTTTCAGTTTCTTACTTTTTGGTTTTGAACTGGGGTATTCACACACCCAATTGACTCACATACTATTCTACGCAACTAGGTTATTTGAACTTAGCCAATTCGCATTGATTCTGTAGGTAAACATTCGACATATACATAGGATAGGTTCATGTATGTAGGAGCACTTGTAGGGTATGTTGGTTGTATTGTATTCCCTGACCATCCTGTTTGAGAACCCTATTATCTATCACCATTATATAGGCTCCATATTAAGATAGCCATTACAAATTTTATAAACCTCATAAAATATTATGATTGCGATCCTTTAGAGCCGATCCTATTTACATACTACATGTTAGTTCCGAAATATTCATACTAATATTTACCTATAATCGTCTAGTAAAAACATTGTTATCTAAGATTGATCAATTACCTAACGAAGTAAATGAGTGTCTAATCACTCACGTTCCCTGTCAACTATCCAATCAAGTTTCATAGTAACTAATGACCGAATAATTGTGACTAATAATGCTGTTAGTTTGTAACTACCGATCGATATTAGTCCTCTTGTGCCTAACTCTCGTTGGCTGCATCTATTTCTGTTAGCCATAAGTTGAAGCTCTCGTTGTTCATAATTAGAAAGTTTCTTGTTTATGTTTTCTCTATCTTACACTAGTTAAAAATTTTATTTTCCTGTTATCAAGTTTTTTTTTTTCCGCTTCGAAACTGCTGAAAGACATCAGTTCATAAAAGACTAACTTTTATAACGTATTAAATAATAACTTTCAGCAAAGCTTTGCTTTATTGGATTGATTGCTTAAGTTTATTTCTTATGATTTTTTTTATAACTTCTCACCGAGTGACATTGCTTACAGTGATCGGAGATGTCATTCTACCCCGATTAATGGTGTATACTAATTTATTAATTAATCACCTTATTTTATGTCTTATCACAGATTGCAACCTAGGATAGAAGTTTTATTTATTAAAAAAAATAAATTTCAAAAATTTGTCTTTTATTTAAGGCTTATGTGATTTTTATTTGTAAAACAACCATCTTTCATTTTTAGTAGTAATAAACAATACATTTAAATATATATTTAAAATTTGATAATTATATCTATTTCCATGGTTTCTATGCCAATAGTTCGATTTATAGACATATTTTTATCTTGAAAATAAATAAATACCTGTTTTAAAACGTTCAAGACTAATTTAATCTCAAAGCGGTATGTGAAAGTATTTTTTTTTTAATAAACAGATTTTTATTTTAAATTGTTTTATATGCATTAGCCTAAAAGCAGTTCCTTGACTTGAGACAAAATCTAGGCACTGCTCGGAACATACTTCAACTAGCGCAACCGCAGACAAGTTGTGACAGCCGGTAGCCCGAAGCCGAGCCTAACAAACTAAAGTTTGGCCATAAAATGCTCCATCCTCTGAGAGGCTGCGGTACGTTACAAGCCACTTACCACCGAATATAGTCAGAGCCCGCGTCCCTCTTAGAAGTCAAGGTTCTCTTTTATGACTTCTACTTTTCTCTTTTCTTCCTCCCGTTTTGCGGTTCAAGAATTCTAGAATCTTAAAAATGTTCAGACTGGAAATCAGAATGTATTGTAAGAAAAAAAAAAAGGAAGTTCCATCAGAGATGACTTGTTATTTCTTAAAATGAATTCATTAAGACATGGACGCGGGTTTTGATCTAAATTAAATTCCTTCGTCATGTACTTTACACTTTTTTTTTTAGCTTTTGATCGAGTCTGGCATCCGGGACTGCTTTACCAACTCCGTAAATTCCTACCTCCTACATATTTTCTCATCATCCGTTCCTTTCTTACTAATAGATAATTCCAAGTAAACCACAATGGTTCCTATTCATCCCTACACCGTCTATACACCTGACATACCAACAATTCCTAACACTATCCTTACCACGTATGCTGATGACACATGTGTGCTCACAGTTAGTAATAACCCTTTGATTGCATCCCAAACTCTCCAGTCCCATATCACAATCCTCGAAGAATGGTGTCGAAATTGGAGTATAAAAATAAATCCCATCAAATCACATTTACTCTTCGTCGTAAACCTACCGACTGCCCTACAGTATACTTTAGTAATGTGGCTCTTACCTCTGTCAAACGTTGTCTTGGTTTACACCTTGACAAACGACTAACCTGGAATCCTCACACAAGCCTGAAAAGACAGGAAAGTACACCAGATTCCGACTATTGCAGCACTTACTAGACAAACGGTCTAAACTTCCAACTCATTAAAAAAGACTGATCTACATGACTGTAATAAGGCCTATCTGGACATACGGAGTTGAGCTCCACTAAACCTTCGAATTCCTCTCGTATCCAATCCGTACAATCCAAAATCCTCAATGCTCCTTATTTTGTTACTAATAAAACCATCCATAAAGACCTAAATGTTCCTTAAAAGCCCGAACCCGATATCATTCCTTCCATTATAAACTCCCTAACCACCCAAACCCACTAGCTTCTAACCTTGCTTCCTCTTCCATTCCTGGCAATCCTGCGAGGCGCCTGAAAAGAAGATGGCCTCGTGACCTTATATTGTAAAAATTCAGAGTTCTACTACTGGGTAATTTCTCTACATGCTGTATCATATCATTATCATTATGTCATTATGATCAAATTTACTTGTATTTTTTATTCAGTTGTAAATATCAATAAATAAAAAAACTTTTTTTCTTCTGCCGTTTCTGTAAGATCTCTATTTGAACCAATTAAATTAGACGGCATGTAATATCAGTTATTCCATAATACGATAGAACAACGGCGTTATCCATTTATATCTATATCTTTTCATCTTAGGATAATATTTAATTACTTTATTGTAAAATAATTTTATTTTTAAAACAAAGATATCGTAAAGTATAATAGGTTTCTTTTACCTACGAAACGACTGGTTATTACTTTATTTCAACTTTTAATGAGTTTTTCTTTATATAGCTGTTATAGTTTATTATAAAATAGTAACCTATCAAACAATTCTATAGTCATGTCAGTATTTTCATCTGTGTAGGTTATAGCATCAATTATGCATGTCTCAACGATTTTCGAACTATTTTGCACATTTATTTTTATCTTTTTTAGTAAAACGCTGAGGTAGTATCACATAAAGATAATGCATGTAGGAAGGAAAGGTTCTTCTTATGAGTAAAGTTTGTTCAAGAATTATATTACACTTTAGCTTATACCGTATCTTTTGATGGTTTAAAAAATATAATTCTGTTTCAGTAGTAAATCATCTATATAAACTAAATCATCAAAATATTCTGCTACACTAACATTTTTAGATTCAGTTTCTAGAGTAAAAATTATTATTGTTGGCTAATTTCTTCCTTGAAATAACATTATAACACTGTTAAAAAAAAAAAAAAACAACCCAAATTGTAAAAATGAGTTTTGTGCTTTATAATTGGGTAACTTTTACTTTTCTGTTAATTAATGAAAACATTTGCCATGTAATTTAGTAGAAAAGCCTTAGATAAAGTGCGGCGATTTTACTGTGGTTCAAAACGCACTGCAAAGTATGATTCTACCTTCGGCAGAGCAGCATTATGCAAGTCATGTTGTTTCCTAGTAAGTAGTCTTTCGACGTTAGGATTTACAAAATTTTAAAAACCTTTATTTGATAAAAATATATATTTTTATAGTAATTTCAGAATAATCCTTGTATATAACAAAATTTTCCTTAATTATTTTATGAAAATGCAAAGTTTAATGTTAATGTCACAAAAATTTGATTCCTTTTAATTTGTCAAAAAATATCAACATTTTCATTTTTTTGACGTATTATATAGTTTATATAAAAGTTAAACGTTTGAGAACACAAAAACTAAAAAAAGAGAAAAAGGAGAGAGAAATGACCAACTCGGTTGTTACTCAAAGACTAATTCAATAATACATAAATAAAATTCAATAT
>NW_027114700.1:1007121-1022943 GCF_000696795.3 Halyomorpha halys | reverse complement strand
TATCAAAATTCTGTGGTGAAAAATAAACTTAATTTAGTGAAAATTGTATCAGTAATTTTAGTTTTATTTCTACTTTTTATTATATTCATAAAATTATACATTGATTTTGACGTTATCCCATTTCAAGTATTGCACTGTGGAAACTGACCTTAGAATGAGGTTTAGTCCGTGCCTAATTCATGTGTTTTTGGCTAACAGTTCATTTTTGGGCTTTGAAACACAGGACCCAACAATATACTTTTGGTTGGAACCTAAAACAAATATGGATTTATCCCATTTTCCTTCTTCATCCCTCATTTAAAATCCTTCAAGCGCAGAATGTTACACAATTCCTTTAAATTATTAGCATTATGTTACTCTATTAATCCTTACTGTTACATTAATAAAAAACGAAACAAACCGTAATTCCGGATTTTTAAAGTACAGCTGATCATAATCTTAATACATTTTATGAAGTATAGCTAATATGAAATTGGGTGAATAAGTTTAATATTGTTATAATTTATGTTAAACTTCAGTACAACATTGGTCATATTGTATAGTTCTTAAAATAGAAAAATGGCCAAGACGGAGTGAAAATACTTTTTAAAAATTATCATTCGTCCAAAAACTAGATAATTACAATAGGTTTTAGGTTAGAATCCGAAAAGGATTTACTATTACAATTTCTTATTCGTATACGCTCAAATCATCAAATTGAATTGATTAATACAGTTTATAATTAATCGATTAATGGAACAAACGAATAACTAAGTCATTATTTAAATAGGTAGAATTAATTTCGCTTCAACAGTGAGTTCTAACATGTTAATGCATACCTACTGGAAACAACGTCTCTAGAAAAGGAGAACAACTAATGTTATTTAGATTACTAATTGTTAATTAATTACAGGTTATTAAGACAAATAAAATAATGACCCATAATAGCCGTTCTGGGATTTCCTAATTATCGCCTGAGGAAGAGTTATTATTAAATATTTTTTTAATCTAACAGTTCTTCTAAGTGAATCTATTTTTGAGGACTTATTATTTTTTTTTATTATTAAAATTAAGATAAGTTATGTATTATCTTAATGATAATTAGAATAAATTAGGGTAAATAACTTAATGATTTTTAGAGCTTAATTTAATCTAATATATTGCTTTACTCGGCATTGGGTTAGCATACTTATCTTGTTTTGTGAATTATTGTAAAAATATGATAACACTTTATATCCAGGTGTGTTATTAAAAAGTAAAAAACCTATTGTAAACCGGCTCATGACATTTTTTTCCTTCTGTACCATGCAAACCTATAAATATTGTATATTCTATGTGGTATATTTTCTGCAATTGTCAGAAAAGGTCGGCATTCTTATTTCCTTGCGAAGTGAGAATGCTGATTTTTCACAAGTTTGTTGGTTGCATCTAGAAGTACGTGAAAAACCAAAACGGTTGTTTTTTTCGGAATCATAATCGATCGAGACTTCACCTCCAGCACTTATTAGCTATGGCCAGTTGAAACGGATAATAATCTAATAATTCTAAATTGTTTTATAATGTAATCTATCCGAAGTTAATGTAAAAGATAAAAGCCAGTTGTAGTTGTCGGATTCCGCGGTACTTTTTTGATTTCATTTAAGTCGGGGTCGGGGGTCTCATTTTCTGATGTCCCTCCTTGCCGCGTAAGCCAGGACCTGGCTTGCCCCTGCCACCTCGCCTCCGACCAGGACTAACTGGCCAGTCACCGATCGAGAGAGACGCTTATCCGGACATCCGAAGAGAAATACTTGGTCATCACCATTCTCGCTCTCCGCTCAACCTGGACGGCTAGGGGACGTGACCGCGGCGGCGAAGACGTCCCAAAATAAGCGATAACTATATCTTATTACATGAGACCACCTGATATATATTTTTATCTAGCATTATAAATAATTTACACTTTACTAACATAATAACAATAGTTGCTCCTCCAGGGAATTATATATTATTAGAAAGAAATATAAGTGTTATTAATGAGCAGGAAGTCTCACAATTCACAAAGTCTCACCCCCACCTTCTACACTAATTTAGAAGTAACATACATTCGGAATACCTGGAGTAAAGTAAGCTTATTATATTATAGGGGTATTCATGATGTTGTGTTAAATGTTAAATGTTTCACCATGTTAAATGTTATAACTATAACATTGTAAGCAGCCCTATTTAAAGTCATGTTAAACGTTAAATGCATAAGAGCCACTAGCGGATTTTCTCAGCAACTTGTTGTATAAGCCTTTATGTTTATAACCTTCCATCCAGACCCTCATGTAATTCTTTACTTCAGTTTTGATTTAAGTAATTAATTACAACATGCCTAGAGTGAGTGAAAAGTGGAATTTGTGTGAAAGTTTAGCTTATGAAATGAAATGAAAAAATAACTTTATTCTGGGACACATATCCCCGAAGAATAATTACATGGTTCATATAGTGAGATTTTTATCTGGCGAGCGTTTACAAATTTTCAGATAGAAGAATGAAATTACATTGTTTTTTTTTTATTCTCAAATGTATCATTAAAATTATCCATTCTGGTTTAATAACAGAGATATGAATACCACAAACACACGAAAGAACTGAGCTGTCACAACAACAAAAATGGCTGCGATCTCAACTGGTCTATTGTGTGACGTCATTCTCCATTTAACAGACCAAGTAACAGACTCTCAGCCATGTTAAATGTTATTTCGTTTTACCACGGTAAAAGAAGGCATTTTTTTCGATTTAACATGAGTTTTTCCATTTAACACGCTTTAACATGTTAAACCAAAGATCATGAATACCCCTTATGTTGTCAAGCTCTGGAATACATGGACTTAATACAGTATTCTTTAAAAACTTGGCACATATCCTTATAATGTGCCAAAATACAATTGGGCCTCCTAAATTTAAAGAATATTTCGGGAAATTTGAGAAGCATGTTTATAGCCAGAGCAAAATCGAAAAAAAAATTTAAGTGGAGGGAGGAAGGGCATGCAAATTTAAAATGCATACAATTTCCGAACCCAGAAAGATACTCTCTCATGCAGTGTATACAACCCTTAGATCATTGATAAAGACCCACTGAAGCACCGCACAGCACTTCTAAAATAAGTTCAAGTATAAATGATTCAAAAGTTATTTCCCAGTCGTGAAGAACAAAATCAGGATAGATTGGCAAGGCTCCAGAACTATGTAATTTCTGCAACCGCCACAAAATAATAATAATAATAAAATAAATAAATTTTGTACGGTGCGTACATCACGCAACTTTCACTTACTACCACCTTAAAGTTGAAATTCTTTAATTTCCCTAGTTTCAGAACAGATGTTTCTATATGAGACATTGAAGTAATACTTTCCGCAGCTAGTTTTCCAAATAATTAAATGCTACTTTGGAAAATTGGTAAAAATTGTGTTGACTATTCGATTAGCTCCAATTTCAACAGTTTCCGAAAATAATTTTTAACATTTTTCTTTGCGAAAGTAACAGGAATACAAAAACAAAACAGTTTAATAAAAAAAAACTGAAATGTTATAGAATCAATATTGAAAATTGTATGGATGATTTTTTTGAGTTACCTTCCCAATTGAAAGGCTTATATGTAGAGTCAGTGAAGTTATAAAACTATGATGACAAAATCTCACTGAACCCAATGCGCATGCGCCCGCACTGTCAAACGCGTATTATATAAAATGTTTTATTTAGTAATTCTCAGTCATTCTTCGTTACTTTCTCTGTAAACAATTGTTTTCCTAAACTTTTTTGCTTTGCAACCATATACTAAACGCCTGTTTTACTAATCTTTTTCCAGAAATGTGTTTTCAATCTGGAAATAATATTTTCCCTCTTTTATCCTTAAGCTTTAATCTTAAGCCAATCAACAAATCATTCCACAGTTTATATTCACCCATATTTATTACTGGTTCAATTGTGAAATGGTAAATTAATTAAAACAAAGAAAATTAAGTGAAACTTAATTTTACATTGACTTATCGAATTTAATCAAAATCATTTTAGCCGCTGTCGTGAAAATAGGAAAAATATTAAAAATAGATTTTATGAAATGGCACTTCCGGACGGTGGAATTATCGATAAAGTGGCTGTCACATCCCAGGTATAGGCTTGACCTACTGGTACTAGTACTGGTATTTGGTAGGGGTGACCAAGTCCGGCAAGTGGGCCTAGTGGTCCATTTTGCCTACCTGAGTTGTCGCCGTGAACTTACCAAGGGAGTGTCAAGATTCATTCTTCGGGACCGCCTAGAACTGAATGTTAACTGCCCCGGGTGGGAATCGAACCCAGAACGTTCCGAACAGAGAGCACTGGGATCTGCGCCCCAACCCGCACGGTTGTCACGTCCCTAGGCCTGCCCTAAATATGTAATTTGAATTATGACACTCACGCACGCACCAGCTCGCACTCGCAGATACACAACATTTTGCGAACTTGTTTAATTTGACTCAAAGGAGTTGTAACTGTGACTGAACAGTCCAGCTCCAAAAGTCTTACGAAACTGAAATTACATAGTTAAGGCGGGTTCGACAGCAACTATTTTGACAAAATCTATCGACTGGAAGTAGCACTTTATGTAATTAATTAATAGTTTAACGATTTTGATTAAACTCGGCATGCTAATGTACAATTAAATGCTGTTTAACATCAACTAGGTCTTATACCCATTGAAATAGGACATAAATGACGAATTTTTAAAAACATTTTTGTCCAAAGTTTCTTTAATTTTGTTTATTTAAAAAAAAATATACAATTATCATTGTTAGCAATAATAAACAATGGATAAATACAAAACATTGAGGAATTTTATGAATAACTAACGGAGATATAAGGAAAACATTAAATTCCAACGGAAAAAACCGAGACGTCCCAATATTCCCTGATTGTATTATCGACTTTGTTATCTTTTGTTGATCTGTTCTTGACAGGTTCAAATTTATATTCGTTATCCTCACTTCCTAAAAAATTGAATTTTTATGGCAAAATAAAAATAAAAATTGTTTTCTTTCACAATTTTTGCCTTTTCCGTTCTTTCTATAGTCATTTTTGTCTAAAATCACAAAAAACATGATTCCACGAATCATACAAAACTTGGATACTTATGTAGGGCAGTAAATGTAAGTTAACTAATGCATGCACCGTTTCGAATTTTTCATTCGAAAAATTCTTAATTTCTATATTTTCAAACTATTTTTTTTAAATCGTTATGTTTATTAATAAATACATAACGTTCTTAATTAACTTGTATGTTTTGTGATTTCCAATAGTAAGTCGTAGGTATTGAACTTTTTTTTGGACCAAGTTTTTTTAAATACAATTTATAACTGGTTTTCGTCATATAACTGATTTTTATTTCTATATATAATAGTTTTCATCATATTAGTTAGGTCACTGTTTTATAAAATTTACCTACATTTAAGAATGTATAAAAGTGCATAAATTTTAAATAAAGCTTTAAACGATAAATGCAGAGTTTTTTAAACTCTAAGCTTACGAATCTAAGGACAAACGATCACCTGTTACGACGTGAGGATGAAAAACGTAGCTGAAGAGATGGGAACACATCGAATAAAATAATAGATTGTTAGCGAAGAAGGGGGTGCCATTGATAATAAAATATTCGCCAAGTTTCCCGACGACACAGTTTTTGCTTTGTCTGGGAGTTGGAGTCCACTTGTTGCTTCGACTTCGACCCCCTCCCTTCCTGCTGTATGTCTGGAATTCAAGCTCCGTAGCGTCTACCCCCTGCTCTAACCAATCCCTCTCCGATATATTGCGTCTCTGAGCCACTTTCTCCTCTACCTTTTTTTATGTTTTTATTTTTCTCAAATTCAATTTTCTTATATGAGTCATTGTGAAGCCAAGTGGTTTAGTGATTGGCTATTTAAGAAATAAATTTTGCTTGCTATCTACCTTAACCAAATTCACGGTTGAGTGGTGACAAAATTATGAATCTTAAGTTTGGTTCCTGCGATTCGCGAATTCGGCATTTATTCCCTTCGATTTCGATGATTAGGTATGCTTATAAATACCAACAAAAGTAAGATCCTGCGAGTTGGAGGGAAGAAGAACGATATCCACATATGCTGTAATGGCGATGAATTAGAAGTAGTGACAGACCTCACATACCTGGGTACAGTAATAGACGGATCAGCGAAGGTAGACGCAGAAATATCATACAGGATTGACAAGAAAAATGCATTTTACTTATGCATGGAATATGCAACACCGTGGTAGGGAAGAGAGAAGTAGGCCAAGATGTCAAGCTACACATCTTTAAGACAGTATTTCTATCCATATTTTTGTATGGAGCGGAGAGTTGGATATTAACAGACTGATCGAGAACAGATCGACCACTGACGCAATTAAATGTATGCGAAGGACGATTGGAAAACCAGAAGGGAGGATCGAATACGCAAGGAAAGGATTCATTAGGAACTGCAGATGGCCCCGCTGAAAGAGCTCCTAAAAACACGCCAGCTAATGTAGTTCGGCCGATTCTTAAATCCGTTAATGTAATATATGTAATAATTATTTTTCTGACTGAGTTTGGTGGTTACTTTTCTTGAGTTATGCTTTTTATAAATGTATTTCATTGAACGCATTAAGTTTTTTATGACAATTATTGTTTAATGTTGTATTTCATTAGCACATTTCAGTTTAAGCTTTCTCAGGAAACCAGGGATCTTCCTTCGGTACTTAAAGGTTATTGGAAAAGTGTCAGGGATATTAAATTTAGATTTCAAAATTTTTTTATTCAAATTTATTGGTTACTTTATATTGTTAATTTTTGATCACAGATGTTTTTGTTGTCAAGCTCTGAAGATTTCAAAATAATATAGGTATTATGCGCTCACGATAGAGGGGTTTTCCCTTTTGACACAGCTAATTAAAATGTTAAAATAAACAAATGTTTTAAATATGTACTTATTGTTCAGCTTAGTTATTAATTAATATTTCATAATCAACTTCATGTAATTTCATTGAATTACTACGCTTTGCTTCCGCCCCTTTAAATTTACAAATTATATCCTCGTTATTCATTAAAAACAGTTAATATCAGGTAGACGCTTCTTCGACCACCTGTTAGATTCAGTGCTTATTTATTTTTGACTATTTTGTTGTTGAACTTAAACTACGAATACTGCTAACATAGGTTTAATTAGGTATTGCCCTTTAATATTTGTCAGTGCAAATATTTTTGTTTTAAAATGTTTTTATTAAAAATTTGATTCTCATTATTTTATAGTTTATGTGATTTTTTTGTTTAGAAATTTTTAAATTTGTGTTAAATAGTTGAGGTTTATGGTTCCAAATCTTAATCGGGTTCGAATAATTTCATAAACTTTTACTGAACCTTTTATTTATAGTTATGAAATTAAACTTTTTTTTTTGGTAGTAAAAGCTTTAATATATTATTATATGTATTCTTCAAAACTGGAACATTATATGGATGGTAGTACTATATTTCGTTCTTATCCAAATATTTTCACATTTTTAGTCCACTACATTTCGTGCTAACGTAAACATTTTTTATTTTATGTCCAAATTTTAAAATTATTTGATCGTTAGGACCATGAGAAAAATTAACAAATGGTTCACAAAAAAAACAGTTAAAAATATGAGATTTTATACAATATCTTAACAGTAAGAGGAAACGAGCGGGTAGTTCATTGGTCAGGCATTGTGCTACAAACTCTCTATCTACAAACTCAAAGATACGTGTTTGAATCCGGCTGTGGCAAATAATTATTGTATGTTTCAATGTATCCGTGAGCCCTCTAGCGTCCACCCAGCCTCATAAAGTGGATACCTTAACTGGGTAAAAATCTGGCGGTCGAGGATGATTCTGACCAAATAACCTCCTTGCACAACTGTTGGTCAAGTACCAGTACTCCCTTACAAAATACTGCACCCCTAACCCTTTATGGGTTGTAGTGGTATAGATTTATTTTTTTACTTAATTTTAATTTTTTTAAATTAACATTAAATGCAACAGAGACAGTCTGAATCATATAAAAAATAATAGTAATAATCAGTTTGTTCTCATAGCTGAAACATTTTGAAGGAAAAGATATAGTTGGATAAAATATTGTGCAGGATTTTTTTTATTTTATTTTAATATTCATCTTAAAAACCTAAACAGCATAAATCAATAAATCCTTAAGGAGCACCTATGTTACTTTTTAGTGATTGTTATCATAAACTACGTATTTTTTTTTTAATCACTTTTTTTATTGTCGTTTGATATTAATTACCAATTTAATATTATCATGTTGTTTGAAATAACTACATTATTTTACAAATCTATTTTTTGGGTAGTTTAAAAAAAAAATCACCTGAATAATACATTTGTTTGGATTTCCTGAAAATATTTTGAAATTAGTTTGTATCTCCTTTCACTTCTCCATACGTCATATACTATATTGTTATAAAAAATCCTTTGCAATATGCCACTTTCGTAATAAAAAATTTAACTTTTCGCTGAAAGATGAGCGTTTTTGTTTTTTTTAATTTATCCTTTACAATAGATCACAAAATTAATTAAAACTAAGTAGTAATTTTACTGGAGCGTTTAGGCGTGGTTATTTTACTGTATTGTTTGGAATAACTAAAATATTTTGGGTTTACTAAAAAAACATTTTAAATCGATTATATCTCTTTTCACTTCTCCATGCCTCATATACTATATTGTTATAAAAAATCCATTGCAATATGCCACTTTCGTAATAGAGAATTTAACTTTTCGCAGAAAGGTAAGCTTTTTTGTTTTTCAATAGATCCTTTAACCATAGATTACAAAATCGATTAAAACGAAGTGGTAGTTTTACTAGAGCTGTCTTGTCAGAGCAATTATCAGCTAATAGCCGCTGTTGTATGCGATATAGCTACTCGCTTAAAGCAACAAGTAGTCTTTATACTCATCTCCTGCTAATTGTAGCTCCAATGATTTTGGCTTCTGTCAGTTTAATTTGATTATCCGATTACTAATCATTTTTGTTCCTATGTTCTTTAAATATTGCTCTACCGATGAAATTCGATCTAAATATTCAATATAAAGATTTCCTATTTTCAATCCCGCAGATGGGTGAGTATAATCTTAAAAAAGTGCCTCATTAATAATAGGTATATTTTCTTTAAGATAATAAAACGAAAGCATTACATATTAAATGATTAAAAACTAAATATTGACTAAACGTTGCACTGTTATCGCCGGCCTGTTTCTCGTCACTTCGTTTTAGTCGTCTTCAAGTTTGATGTCGTAATAAAATGTCTACTTTTATTTTTGTATAATGAAAATTAATCACAATATATTAAGAATATAGAAATGTAGGAATAAGTGAAAGAAAATCTTCTTAATATCAATAATTAGAAATCGTAGTCAGTGTATGGATTGAACCGTAGTAGGATGTTTGACTAAATTTCAAAATTAGTTTAGTGGAAGTCTTACATTATGTTGCAAAACATTTGAAGTTGAATTTTCAATGAAACATCAATGTTGAATAGTTTAGCAGCTCGACCCATACCTATTTATCTGATATCCATATTTTGTTAAGAGAACGTCCAAAATATGGATATCTTGTTGAGCTTTGGAGCCCACTAAACCTTCGAACTCCTCTCGTATTCAATCCTTACAATCCAAAATCCTTCGTAAAATCCTCAATGCTCCTTACTTTGTCACAAATAAAATCATACATAAAGACCTTAATGTTCCCTATGTAACCGATCTAGCCCGAACCAGATATCACTTCTTCTATTATAAACTCTCTAACCACTCAAACCCCCGAGTTTCTAATCTTGCATCCTCTTCCATTACTGAAAATCCTCCGAGGCGCCTGAAAAGAAAATGGCCACGAGACCAGCTAATGTAAAATGTCATTAGAGTGCTACTAATGGGTAGTTTCTCTACACGCCTGTAACACTCCAATTTAACTTAGATCAGATTTACTAAATGTATTATAATGTACAGTTGTAAATAGCAATAAATAAATATTAAAAAAAAAAAATTCTTAACTTCACTTCGTCTTTGGTGTTGGCCCGATAGGTGCTATTCATTCATTATTCACTCAAAAATATTTCAATTTTTTTTTTTTTTATTGCTCGAGGATGAGCGACCGTCTCAAAGACAGTTTTAATCACTGAGAGCATTGAAACAAAAAAAAAATTATCCATTTACTCATTCTATTTTCTTTATAAAAAAAATATTTTAAAAAATTATTGCAGAAAACGATAGCAAAAACATTAATTTCATTTTGTTAAATTATTTACTTAATTTCCTAAAACTTTTATTTATGTTTTCCTGTAGCTTATTTATTTATTTATTTTACTTACCTTTATATTGAGTATAAATATGGTAAGGAAAAGGATTGCGATCTTGAAAAATTACAAACTCGAGTTTTCGACTTAAATACGTTTTATGGGCCTCTGTATGTTTGTGGTCAACCTTGCTCAATAAGGAAACTGAAATCACATACTTAAGGATAGTGTATGCCTGAGATGTGACTGCAACATTTTCGAAAAAATCGAGTGACCGAAAGTGAAACTTAATAGAATTGATTTTTTCAATTTTCTGGAAAACGGTTTTTATTTAGCTCACCATGTCAATGAACAATTGAATAATCTTTAATATTTTTTTAAAAATATATTTATTGAAATTTAGAACTATTATTATTATTACAACATTATAATACATTCAATAAATTTGATCTCAGTTATAATGGAGTGATACAGGCGGTTAGAGAACTACCCCTTGGTAGCACTCTAATGACGTTTTTACACTAGCAGGTCTCGTGCATCTTCTTTTCAGGCGCCTCGAAATATTTTCAGGAATATAAGAGGCTGCAAAGTTAGAAACTAGTGGGTTTGGGAGTTTATTATTATTATTATGGAAGGATTGATATCTGGCTCGAGCTAGATCGCTTACATAGGGAACAAACATTAAGGTCTTTATGGTATGATTTTATTTGTGACAAAGTAAGGAGCATTGAGGATTTTACGAAAGATTTCGAAGGTTTAGTGGAGCCCCAAAGCTCAACTCCGTATGTCCAGGTAGGCCTTATTACAGTCATGTAGATCAGTATTTTGTAATGAGTTGGAAGTTTAAACTGTTTGTCTGGTAAGTGTTGTAATAGCCAAAATCTACATGCAGGTTCCTGTCTTTGCAGTCTTCTGTGAGGATTCCAGGTTAATCGTTTGTCCAGGTGCAGTCCAATGTAGCAGATCTAAATCTTTAATATAAGATTAGTTTTGAAATGGTCTGAGAGAGCTTAAATGACGAATTTAAAAAAAATCATTTGGTTTATTTGAAAGAATTAACCATTTTACATTTTTACTAGTAAAAAAACTTAAATATATGCTATAAAAGGTTTTGATAATTAAATTAAAATGATGAGAGGAAAAGTAGTTTTAAAACACATATCCAGAAATAGGACTTGTAATATAGACGTGTTATATACCGTTGAAAGCCAATGATTTTAGAAAATACAATGTTTAACATAGGAAGTCAAAGAAATAAAATGAGAATGACAAAAATCTGATAGCTATTGGCACGTCGACATAATTATGAAATATTTACTTTTTTAACTGTTGATCTATAATTGATCTATAATTGAGCCTGTAAAATTGAATTATCCTTTAATTGCCTGAGTGATGACAAACTCAGTGCTACTATTTTTCTTGAATTAAAAGGATAAAAAAATATTGATTATACGAATAGTCCTGTTATTATAAAATATTTTAAACTTATTACTTTATTGCGATATATAATTTTTTAAAAATTGATTTATTTTTTAAATGTGATTAAAGGAATAATTTGTTGTCTTATAAATTGTATTTTTTTTTAATTATGAAGATGAGTATCAATCCTCGAAGAGCCAAATAAAATGATTATATAATATAGGTATATTTTTAAAACTTGAAGACTTAATCCATCTGGAAATCATATTGCCATTTATACTTGGTTATTAAGTTTGCATGTTATTACGTTCCATTGGTTGTCATATTTGTTTGATACATTAAAGTAATTATAAAAAATCTTTAAACTATTTTAGTTAGAATTTCTAAAGAACTTTTAATGGAGTTTATATAGTTTTATAGCCTCAAATATCTGGGAAGGAAATACAAATCTGCAACACTAGGCGGTGTGCCGGGTTATGTTCTGCCAGGAGCGGATTCCTAGAGCTTTCATCAAACTCTCCCAAGGAATTCACTCTATTACTTTAAACAATTAACATCTTTCTGAACTTCTTTAAGGTTTATTTTTAGTTTTTGATTAATTTATTTTTTATTTTATTTTTTTTATTCATCACCATTTCTATGCAGATATATATATATAAAACATTCATATTGTAAAATATTGTAAATTATTGAAAAGAGAGTTGCTTGTAATATTAGGTTTTTGTTGTTAGATTTTGATAATCTATTAAAGTACTAATTTACCAATTAATTATTTAATTTTTCGTTTCGATTTCCTTAAGAGTCCACGTTTTTTTGTGTTTTGTGATTAAATGTAGTTATCTGATTTGATTAAATGATTATTTGGTGGTAACTTATTTATATATTGACACTTTAAAATCGATTTCACCTTAGAGTTATCTGAAAAGTTCGTGCAGTCCTGGAATTTCATATAAGAATAAGGATTCTATTAGCTATATATACATATACATATATATATAGTCTTTTTGGTATTTAAAATGGCTGCATTTAAACTTCCTAACTAAAAAAAATAAGTCAAAGTATGAGTTATGAGTACTTATTTGTCTTTCCAACCTCTCGTAAGATCTCCCAGAATCTTGATATAGTTAGTGTATAATGTATATAACATGACGAAGCTGAAAGGTGAAAAAAAAAGTATTTTTTCTTGGTTATTACAAAAATCATCTTGTTTCGATGTTAAATAACTAACTATACCACTGATTTAATCGCAAATACATGTTTCGTTTTATACCCTGTAACTATCCTTTCCAATCCAATTATGGAATAATGTTAGAAAAAATATATAATAAAGAACAGCTGTACCACACCCTTCGTCATTTATTTTTCTAATATTTTAAGGAAATGATGATATCCCGAATGAGTGACAATTAAAGTATATTTTGCAATTAGATATCTCTATAATCTATTTTGATATTAAACAAGCCTACTAATAAAATATTAAAACATATTATAGCTGTGTCTGGCTTGGTTCGTGTGTACAATTCGATTTTATGATGTAAAGTCGACACCGAGAAACATTCTGCCTTTCTTATCAGTTCTGTAAAACCATTTGAAGAGGAAATCATTCATTTGTTTGTCGTGGATAATTTTACATTACTTTTTCGAAAAACTAGGAATTCTTTTATTGATCTGACCTTGGATAGCTTATAACAAATTTATCATTAGAAATTTCTTGCCTCGTCTTTAACGAAGATGATGAGGCTATAAATCAATTTTTACAAAATAATGAAGTATGGGACGAAATAACATACATACTAATCAATACAGACTATTCAAAAGATAATTTAACGTATTCTCACATGCACGTTTTACTCTTTTTGAGAAAAGTCTTGGTTTTTCGTGCATTAAATTTAATGCTTGACCTAAATTTCTCATATTACATACTTTATAAACACATGTGTATGTGTTTGTAAAGTAAATAATATTTATTCATTCTAATTTGTTTTCCTTGCTTAACAGATAGTGTAAGATTTACAAATTTGAGGTAAACCAATGCTTTGGTTAACATAGGAAGAGTCGAATTCAACCTAAAACACTAATAAAAAAAATAAACAAAAGTAATTTTTTTTTTTTTTGTAATATTTTGAGAAAGTGTCATTCGCTTGCGGCAGCCCTGGCTCCCAGTCTGCCTATGCCCTCCATTTTTACGTCTTACTTATTACTTGTTAATTTTGTGATTAATGCTACATGATAATACCCAATAGAAAAGCTAAGCGGAAGAATATGGTATATGAAATTTTAAGGGAAATTAAAAAGAGAATTTTGATTGAAATAATATTTTTAAATTTCTACATAATGACCTGCATATTTTATAAAACGTTGAGTTGAAAAATTGAATTCTTGTCTTTATAATAGGAATATAAAATTATTTTACTCAATCAGCTGTCTCATAGTTCTTTTATTATGGGGAAAAAATTAGGTTTTTAAGTTCATTATTTTATTAAATTCATAATAATTAGCTTAGCTTTTTATTTATGATTGCATAAATGTAGAGAGTATTTAACGAGTTTAATTTGATTCAACCAAAGTTTAGCAAGCTTTCCATTTATTAATAATATAAATTGAACTGTAAAATTGATCATTGCAGGACTTGGGTGTTTTATAAACATTTTGAGTTTTTACTGCACGATTTTGAACATTTTGGATTTTTTACTGTACATTTTTAGGTTTTTTAATGCACAAAAATCTTGTCTCTAGTCATGATATAGTGAAACCTTGATTATTCATCCACTGAAGTTTTCTAGCTTTCTAGCACTATCGGACTCGAGCCCATGCCTTTGAGCAATCCAACTCTTTTTTTCGAAATTCCAATTATTTTTGGAATTTTTTTACATATTGCTTATCAGGAAGAAAAGGCTTGTAAATAAAAAAAAATTAAAAGTTAATTTTATTGTGAAAACTCTATGTAAGAGCCTTCCTTTGTGTCCGCGGAAAGTGTTTTGATTCTAATAAGCAGAAATAGAAACTTGAAAGCAGGAAAATTATCTCTCTAAATATCTAACTCGTTTGTTGAAACTTTTTCGAGCTAAATGGTAGATAGCTCTTCTATATGATGCAGAGTTGCCTGTAGATCCGGAAGCTGGCGCTGAAGTGCAGTCCCGTAACTGCCACATCACAAGGTTGATCCGCATGGCAGCTGCACGTGATTCATCAAGTGCATCCTCGCCTCGTCGCTCAGTCCAACACAATAATATAACTATACTTATAACTCTCATCTCCCTTCTTTTCTAAGAAAATAGTTAATAAAGTTTTTATAATTTCTTTAGTTGTGAAGTATTGTGAATGTGAAACTGGATTTATTTACCCTTGTTAATTTGGATTATATTTGCTAATTTCATACACGTGATGAGTACATCACCAAGTGCATCTGATTAACTGAATTACAACTTTAATATATATGGAAAAAGGAAAGGAACTGTCACTAAAAATAACTGCTTTGAAATAAAGCTGTTTTAAATTGTCATTGAGAAAACAGACTTCGACGAAGTCGACTCCAATATGCCTTAACCTTTGTCCCGGCGCTTTATCTGTAGTGACTGCAAACGAGACCTTAACGGGAATATTCTTCGGAATTGCCTACAGTTTTTCAGAATGAATGAAGTACAACAGCCTATATCTTCGCTATTACTTGTATGATTTAAATTTTGTTTATATGTTTTTAGTACTTATTTTACATATATATATTTTTTATCCTCTTAATATATGTATTTTTTTCTAAGCTTTGTGCACACTTCCAGAATAATAAAAACCACCTTTAAAATTTTCACTTCCTAGGCATTGATTGCCTTGGCAACGATTAAAGCCACATACTTCGCCAAGCCTGTGACCTAACTGGAGAAGGGTTGAGCGACCGGGCGATATCAATGGCCACTTAGTCTCTCAATATAGTTGATATCCTTATTGGACTTCAAAAGTTCTATTATAATACTTAATAGTATTATAATAGTAGTAAACATATATTCTCTATGTTTTATTTTTGTATAGAACGACCATCGCCTACCCCCGATCTTCTATCTATCCTTAAGCATTAAGGTCTGAAATTGGCATGTTTTTATTTAACATTATATGTATTTTCGTGTGTGTATATGTGCGTA
>NW_027114700.1:992151-1007039 GCF_000696795.3 Halyomorpha halys | reverse complement strand
TATATATGTATGTATGTATGTACGCTTTTCAACTTGTTGGTAGAGTTGAAGGAAAAAGGGGTTTTGAAATTAAAAAAAAAATATTTTGGTACAATCAAAAGATTTGTGAAGGTCCGAAGCCCGATATACAGGGCATATCTTTAATTTATGTCAACTTTTGCTTGCATTAGATCCATCATGAAAAATACTCAAAAAGCATACCTTTATTCTTTTACACATTTTCCGGCTCATAAAAAAAAAAAGTCACCCTTTCACCAAAAACATTATTATAGATTCTTTTTTTATTTTAATGACTTATAAAATGTTTTTAAAAACTTATTTAAATGGACCAACTTTTTTTATATGTATATAGCCTATTTTACTAGTATTTTTATAAGCTTTTTGTATCCTTAATGTGACAGAGTTTGTCTAATATACCTTACCTTAAAGTAAATAGTATTGTTTTTAGTCATTTTGTAACTACCCTCTTAGTGTCCACTTACCTTAGTTCTTCCAACATATCTGAGGTAGAAATCCGTGTGATTTCTAAAAAAGAGTCCACCGATCATGGGATAATTCAAGAATTTAAATATTTTTACAAAAAATACGATTCAGTTTTTACTATTAAATTTTTTTTTTATTAATTTTTGTGTTGTGTGATTATATGGAATAATATGTTTTTTTCTATTTACAATTGTTATGTTACTGTGCAAGATGTTATTATAGGAACACACTCCAGCGCCCTTATTATATCTAACATACGATGAGGTATGGCAGAGGCTTTAACAGTTTTTATGAGCCAAAAAAAAAAATAAATAAATACAAATGATGAGGTTTTGAGACGATTAAAAACAAAATGAATATTTGAATGTTGTGAATTATTTTTTGTTTAATCTCACTTTTATCCTGCAGTTTTATCCTTAAAATCAAAATATTAAATTTCGTAAGTCTAATAGTCCCATAACATAGCCATAAATTTAAATTTCATTAAATGACACCAATTTTTAAATATTTAGTAAAAAAAAAGAAATGATTACTTGCGCTTCAATTCTATTTCAGTTCTAAATCTATAGAATTCATATAAAAAATTAAACACTATTTGGGCAGTGTTTAGATCAAGGAGGCTGAAGTATGAGGGAAAGTATTAAATAATAGAATTAATTATTATTAAGAACAAATCTTCATTTTTGGTAATTGTGAATATACAACTCAACAATTAACTGCGATCCGTCAAACTGTTAAAACCTGGTTATAACGAAATTTCTTTTAACATAATATGAGACATATTCATGGAATTACAAATCCACATTTACGTATAAAAATAATAAATGAATCAAGGATGAAATTATAATCTCATTATGTAGGTATAACATATATGGGATGTATGAGAATAGGCAAACCATAGGTAGTTCGGCATATTTTCTCACATCAGAAAATATAAGTTTTGTTTTTTGTTTTTAAGCAAGCCTTATTTTTTGTCGAACTAAAACCGATGTCTTATAGCAGAAATGTATAAATTTCTGCATTAATCATAAAGTAATTTTAAATAGAAAAGGCTTTCAATTCAGGCAATTCATATAAATAAAGCTAGGGTTTATTATGAGATTGGTCTAGATTTGCCAAAATGTCTTCTGTACCATTTTTTTTGCGTACATGAATTCATTTTTTTCGAGTAGATAGTAGGCCTTAAAAACAACAATAAACTTATATATAGAGAAAATATATTGTATTGAGAATAAGGGCAAAAAAGTTTGTGTTTTGTAAGCGTCACACTTTTTATTGAATATAGAAATAAAAAATTAATTAAGTCAGGTAATCCTAAAATTCAGAATAGTAAATTAAATAAATGTTCTTTAATTTCTTAATTCAACATACAAAATTAAAAGAGTTCCTCCTCTTCCTTTCCTACCTCCCCCCTCAAAAAAAAAAAAGAAACTATAGATTTTAATATATCACTCACTAAACGCTAAATCTTTACTCTTAAAAAATGTTTTGATCTGACAGCTCTTGTAAAATTGCAATAATTCTAAAAATGATGTATTCAGATAAAATTTTTAAAAGAGTTAAAAGCGGTCAAAATTATAAACTCTATTTGCAATACCATGAAAATAAATCAATAAGGAATTCCATTTACTCAAATTATCCTTAATTTTGGAGACGGCTGGAAAAGTACTTTAAGTTCATGAGTGACCGATATTTACAAATTATCATTGAAATTTTTTATCTAACAGAATACGAATATTTAGCTTACAGTAGCCTTTTTGGAGAGTGTTCATGAATATTTTCAGGCACTGTTATTGTACGTGCAAAAGAATATTAATTCTTCCAAGCCTTGTTTTGTGTGACTACGAGACTCTGTTTTATATTTTCTTTCTATATTTATATGAGTAGATATATTTATTATTATTCACCTTTTATTTTCGTGATTAAAGAAATGTAAAACTTTATTTTTATTCATTATTTATTTCCATCGCTTATTTTAACTTTTTAGGCCGATTATTCAAGATAGGTATTGATAGTAGTAAAAAATTAATAAATTTTACAATGAAACTCATCGTCTATGAATTTTGATAATACCACAAATTGTATCTTAACCTATTTTGTTTTGTAAACACCTTGTGAATTAACCTATGATTATGCTGAGTGTTTGGTTAACCTTCACCCCTGGCTTTGGACAGCTGTAGCTCTTCCTCTGCAGTGCACTAATTGCATATACATCCAGTGCATTACCATACATACCTCTCGCCGCCCATTCCAAGTGTCTCTTGTACCCTCTGGCTACGGGCTCGCTTAGTGAAGCTGTGAGATCATCCGTAATATACAAGTTATAAACTAAGTTTACTCTTTAAAATTATTCTTAAAACATCCTTTAAAAATATTTAATATAATGGTTTAATACATTATGAGGTTTCAAACAAACCCATGAATCTCTCAAACAGGAATAAACAACTCACCGTTCAACGTTTCGAAAATTCAGAAATGTTCAGGAATGAAAATAATCAAATCACATTAATGCCGATTGAAATACAATATTGAAGTTTTTTTCTAATAATTTTATACATATATTTTTTTACGGGTGCTAAGTCCGACTTTGCTAATTCGTCTGGTAATGGCTTCTTTAAAAAACAGAAAAAAAATGTTCAAAATTGTTTGATGGTGCTTAAAATCATACAACCCAAAGATTATCAACGCCTGTGTCTTATTGATTATGTTAAGTCAATATTTTATTTATAATTTTAGGTCAACATTCTTTACAGAATTCCTTACAAAATGCCTATATCAAGGTTAATGTTCCTTGAACCTGCACTGAAACAAAATTGTTTAGTTACCGAATGTTTTTTTTTTTAATTTTATTTTCTCAATGCTATTTATATGTTTTCAGTTTATTGAATTCATGATCGCTAATATCATGATTAAATACATAATGATACAAATTAAATAAATTTAAAAGGAAATTTTGACATTTTAATTTTTTTTTTAAATATTCTTCTTTGAAAAATGCTTAGTTTTATATTTACACACCTAGAGTGATCAAGAAAGTTATGTTGGCGTACACACTCTCATTCAAATAATATATATACATATAACTCCATTATTATTATAAACATTGTATAATATTTATTTAAATATGAACAGTTTATACTCCTTAAATTTTTAACCAGATTTTTCAATAAAAATCCTTATATGCACGCTCGTGTTGAACCAGCAGAGTCTTATTCTACTTATTTTAGAAGTTTGGAATTTATTAAATCATGAATCGAAGGAAATCTTTTTGGCCTCATATTGACTAAAATAAAATTCTAATCTGAAAAATACTCTGCATTTCCACTTGATATACCCAAGATACGATAAATTATCATGGCTAGTAATAACTAATATTTTTTTCATTATTTTTTATGTTTTACAGAATATTTGATCATGCTGGTTTGCTTATACATTTATTTTTTTATTTGCTTCAAGTCTATAAAAACGCCATGACTATAGTTCATTATTATTTTTGATGATAGAAATTCATCTGTTCGATCAATCTTTTTTTAATATCGATCAGTTCACAGTTCATTTCAGCGATTAGCTTTTTTTTGGATATAACCAATCTCTGGTTTCATGCATAATGAACAGTTGCCCCCGCTCTTGCACTGAGTTCGCCAGGCAAATTGGTTTCTGGCTTCTTCTTTTTTTTTTAATCTCTTTCTGGTATTCATTATTATTGGATTATGAGTTATTTATTATCAAAGTCTATCAAACTAACGAAGTAAAAATCATCAGCTTTCAAGAATATACTTCGTACGTACAATTTAATATTTGTAAGTATTTTTTAAACAAAGAAAGATGATGAAGTTGATAAATGCCCTTCAGAAAGAGTAGAGAGTAAGAAATATTTAGTTGAACGCTGCATACTATAGGGCGGTCTTAACTATATTTATTTATTTATAATTTAATATAATATGTTTTAATGATCATTGAACGTTGTATTTTACTAGATTGTATAATACATCCTGATTTTGATCTGAGGAACATAATATTCAGTGTATTGTTTTAACGTTCATAATATTAAATTAGTAATTGATATCAAAACGCTTTTTTGAACATGCATTTGCTTATTAATTATCTTATTATGGGCGCTGATTTTATTTTATTACCAGAGTAGATAATATAATAAGCATAATAACCCCAATTTTCAAAAGTACAGACTAAAATTGATGGAATAGACTTTAGCTTTATTTGGAAGGTCATCGCTTGTGGGTCCATTTAACTCAGTTTCATTTGCTACATTTTTAGGCAGAGCAATACCATAGAAGTTTGGGTGAACTTAAGTAAAAACTTCGGTGTTTTAAAAATTTTTTCTGCGGTTTTTAAAGTTTTGCGTATTTCTACAGTTCCAAATTGAGTTGGGGGTTGATCAATTGAGGGTGAATTGACATAGCGTTATAGGAGTGCCTTGTTGGAGTCTCTTTTTAACTTTTTTCTTCCCCCCTCTGTCATTTTTTTCTTGCCTCTTGAAACAATCAGAACATTTTTCAAAATAAGTCTTTAGTTACGGAGCTCTTCTGAGCATACTTTTTTCTTTTAATCTAGTAACAATATTTCTAGAACCTATAATTCCAATCCTCGAACAAAATTCTCTTGATTCCGAATACACTTATCTACATAGACGTGTGCTGTAACTGTAACTATGTATTGTAACTGCGTATATTTTTTAGAAAATATTGAAAATTCCTGTTACAATTTTATCTTTATTTCATGCTTGTAATGGTTTCCTCTAAAAGTAGTTCGTCCAATCGAATTTATTGCTTCAAATTTGAACTCACGCAATAATAATGATACTTTATGTATTGGTGAGAATTTAACAAACCATCCATAAAATGAAATCTCTTCCTCAACTGTTCGGTGGTGGAAGATATTTCCACATCATAAA
Source organism: Halyomorpha halys (assembly GCF_000696795.3). Classification (NCBI taxonomy): domain Eukaryota; kingdom Metazoa; phylum Arthropoda; class Insecta; order Hemiptera; family Pentatomidae; genus Halyomorpha; species Halyomorpha halys. Next base: position 1,001,644 of record NW_027114700.1, on the reverse strand, counting down.
TATCTATCATGCAAGTAACATCATAAAAGTGAGAAAGTATATCAGTACTTGAGCTCACAATGATTGTACACCTAACAACCTTGCTGGCAGTTCAACTTGGTGAATGAATGATAAAATACAACTTTCACCAAAGACGGATAACAAATATACAATATAAAAGTTTATAATTTAATTTAAAGTTAGTTTTATATGTTTATAACATACGATAATTCACTTTCAAAGGGTTTTCATGTAATAGTACTTGTTGTGCATGGGTATGTAGGTTATACTACCTCGATTGTATTGGCCGCGACAGCTATCAATGTAGACATCGCTGTCATTGCAGAACCAGTGCTTTAGGAGTTGATAGGATCCTTGAAAACATCTAGCGACGATACTTCGTAAATAAATCCTTTATCTATTCATTATATTATTTCATTATATTGAACGAACTTTAAAATGTGTTAATTGTGCAAAAAGAAATCGGCTAATGATTTTACTTTTTTTACAATCAACTGTAGTATGAATTTCAAGATCGAAAATTGAAAACCAATGAAGTAATCATTGTATTTCATTTTATTTTGACATTTTTTAAATTGTAGCTTTCTATTTTAACATTTCTAAAATTGAAAAATTGCAATATAACTTTTTTGTGTGTCTATCGATCGTATTTTTATGATTTTTTTAAAAATATCTATTTTTAGAATATTTGTGAATGTTGGTTAGATGTTTACCATGATTTGCTTGTTTTGCAGTGAAGTCTCCAACTACGTTAGATTAGAATGTACGACTCTCTTGCTTGACATTTTTTTTTCAATCCGTTATCTCTAGAAGGGAGTTATAGCGCCAACAAGTGCAGCCAGAGAGATGACAAAGACAAAGACAGGTGATGGAAGAGAGACGAGATGAGCGGAGAGCGGTGCAGCTGATAACGGTGCCGTAGTGCGCCTGCGCTCTAGATAGGCCTGTTTGCCACATCTACTCTATTTCACTAGTCAAATGGCCTCGTCCTGTAATGTCAGCTCTTCTTTAGTCGCTTCACACTCACAATATCCTTGTCAGCCCCCCTCCCCACAATCTCTGTATCTATAATATTTAAGGGGGAGGGGTATACACAGACAGATTAAGGATATAATCCTTGAATAGTTTAATAATTCGTTATCATTGCGAACACGAGAGTATTTCCAATGATTACTTTCCTTAACGCCTAGATCTCGCTAGCACTGTCTTCATATCTCTAAGTTTTCCTATTTGCATACATTATTTGTATCGAAATAATCGTCCCATTTTAAAAATTAATGTTTTATTTCTACTGTATGATTAATTTGAAGGGTTAAGCACTAGTTATCGAGTAGGATAAGAAAAAATATATAGGTAGCAGTGGCTTTTTAAGTAAGAGGGCTTCAAAAAGCTTGTGCCACGCCACGACTTACAGCCTACATTGAACGTGAAGACGATTCCTTGGAAAAATGAGTAATATATATACTAATGTTTTAATATCCTGTAATTTCTATTAAAAATAAAATAATAAATGAGTATTTTTAGCTCTTACTTTGTGGACATGTCTCGTATGCCTAACACCATGGCCTCCTAAGCTTCTTATTCAAGATTTGAACATGTAGTTTTCTATACATAATAATACATCGTTTGATATACAATTGATGAATTGTATTACTACTTATAACACAATATGATAGTGTATTTTATTGTTATTAAATTAAATCCTTTTCTCCTAGATATATTTCGAGATCCCGAGACCTGTTGCATTTTCTATATGCTTACATATTTAAGCTTTTGATCATAAGTACTCATTTATCTTCTATATTAGGTTCTATTATGTCTTAAAAAATTTATCACGTGATACGGTATTGAAAAGATTCTAGCTTTATGCTTGTTACATAAGGAAACGTCATAATTGAGAATGTGTTTTGATAGATTATTTCGTATTATTTTGTCACTAGCACTACCGAAGTTATGGTGTTCACACAGAAAAAAAAAAAGTAAAAATTGTCCCCAGAATTGAAATTATCCACTTTTATTTTAAGTTTTAGACTCCACTTATTCCTGTTGAACTTATCTGTTACTTAGGACTAAATCTAAAACGACTGACAAGGAATTCTCATACAAGACTGCTCGTCGATTCCGACTATTACAACATTTACAAGAAAATCGGTCCAAACTTCCAATCCATTACAAAAGACTGATCTACATGACTATTATAAGGCCTTTCTGGACATACGGAATTGAGCTATGGGGCTCCACTAAACCATTTAATTCCTCTCGAATCCAATCCTTACAGTCCAAAATCCTTCGTAAAATCCTTAATGCTCCTTACTTTGTCACAAATCAAATCATCTATCAGGACCTCAATGTCCTCTTATGTTGCCGCCGATTAGGCCAGTACCAGATACCAATCCTTCCATAAAAAACTTCCCAACCACCCAAACCAACTCGTTTCTAACCTGGCTTCGCCTTCACTACCCAATAATCCTCCTAGGCGTCTGAAAAGAAGATGGCCTCGAGATCATCTCGTTTAGAAATGTTTTTGGAGTTCTATCAATGAGTAGATGTTCCACATATTTGTATCATGTCATAATATAACTTACAGGAAATTTACTTGATGTGTATTTATGTATACAGTTGTAAATAACAATAAATATATTATTAAAAAAAAAGTTTTAGACATCTAGGAACAAATTTTATATCATGTCTTTCTGTGGTCATATCATGTTCTTATTTCTCAATATAATATTAGCATACATACTAAAGTATAAATATGATATATTCTATTTATTATCTTATGTTAGATTTTAATAAAGTTTTCAAAGAGTGTGAGATTTGGTTCCATTATCAATACCATTTACTATTTTTGCTCAATGCATGCACCTCGGTATTTTTCCTTGACACACTTATACTTCGAAAAAGCCTCGTCCGATTTGGCTCCAACTTAAGGAGAGTTGTGGATAATTGTAAGAATGATTTAGTATCAGTTTTATCAAATTGATCAATGAATGTATAAGATATATATTTTTTAATAATAGGATATTAAATGTCAATATAGCAGTAATCAACGTTTAGTTTATTATAGGTTATGTTTGTTAGTATATATTATAGGTGGTGTTTGGAGAAGAATTGATTTTTTTTTTTTTTCATGAACAGATCCATGTACTAGCAATGGTTGATTCTCAAATAAGGGGCTTTTTTCTGGTCCCAACATCCGAAAAAAAAATTCATTACGTTACATTTTGGCTAAAACAACCATCGACAAAACTTAAATATAAAACTTATTAATGAAATTTTAATTTGAAATGTTTGCCCCCCTCATCATGGCTTAAATGATAATAAGCTTCATTATTTATGATAATAAATCGAAAAACAAACACGACCGGTGTAAAATGAACTTAGGAAAATCATTTTGAAGCTTAATTACTGTCCAAATATCAATTTTGCGATATGATTTTATAAGGATAACGATAATTACTCATCATTCTATTAAAAAAAAAAAGTTTAACATAAGGTCATTAACTGTATCAAGTAAGGACAATAGTAATTGGAAGATACTGTTATTTCATTTTTTTTTCCTTTCAGCCAGATCGTGTGAAAGAAATAATTAAAAGTGGTGATGAAGTTCATGTTTAAAATTTTAGTGTTGGAACATTTTAGATGTCATCCATAAGAAGTTTTTTTTCGGGGTCATATTTTAATACCTGTTTTAACGAGACATAAAATTAATTGAAATTTTTTCTGCAAGCTTTTTATTAAAACCTGAAAATAATAAGAAGTTGTTTCATGAATAAAAGGAAGACGGTCCAAGAACTCAAATAGTAATTAAACTCTTCACATAATACAATAAAGTAAGAGAATATATAACTTGAAATAAAATTAAACTAGGGTGTGGCTAAATATGATAATGTGGAAAATTACATAAAAATGAACAAAGTTAATTGTTTTTTTTTTAATAATTACAACTGTATACACATATATACAACAAGTAAATTTGCTGTAGGTGACATAGTGACAAGATAAAAACATGTGGAGAATCTACGCACTGATAGAACTCCAATAACATTTCTAGAGAAGAAGATCTCGAGGCCATCTTCTTTTCAGACGCCTAGGAGGATTATTAGGTAATGAAGGAGAAGCCAGGTTAGAAACAAGTGGATTTGGGTGGTTGAGAAGTTTATTATGGAAGGAACGGTATCTGGTTCTGGCCAAATCGGCAACATATGGAATATTGAGGTCCTGATAAAGTTAATTTAAAATAAGAAAAGACAATTAAAAAAGTTTTTTTTTTTAAATTATTTATTTATTGTAATTTACAACTGTACAAAATAATACAATAAGTAAATATGTAGTATGTTTCATATACACTTGAAAATCTTGGGAAGGAACCACCCATTGGTGGTACTTCAAACATTAATTTGAACTAGAAGGTCTCGTGGCCATCTTCTTTTCAGACGCCTCAGTGGATTATCAGGGATTGTTAAGGATGAAAGATTAAGAATTAATGGGTTAGGATGGTTAAGGAGTTTGGAATAAAAAGACGCATATCTCATTATATTTGGGTCAAATCTGCAACGAATAGGATGTTAAGGTCTTTATGAATGAGTTTATTTCTGACGTAATAAGGAGCATCAAGGATTTTACGTAGGATTAAAAAAGTAAATAAAATTAAACTAAACCTATGTTATATATGAATAGTAAAACTTTGTTATATTTTAATAACGAATCTGCTCATTTTTATATAAATTTTCACATTATCATATATAGCCCACCGTAGTTTATTTTAATTTTATGTTATATATTCTCTAAATTTGTTATATTGTTTAGTTGTTTGTATCGCTTTTAGCACCGATGGAGCCTTGTGAAGTGGGGCGAAACGTCGGCTCATTATAAATAGATTAATTACAAGTTGAGTTCTTTTCAACGCACCCAGATCATCTTTAATTTATTTCACACGGTCGGTCAACAATCTTTCTGAAAGTTTTTTCCTGAAGGACTTGTGAACATTAAGATAAGACGTAATTGAATGTTTAAAATATTGTTCTGGGTTGGCAACGACAATAAGAATTAAATAGCTCATGGTAAGTAGAAAAGTTCCAAGCCATTGGAATATCATTAATTCACGTGTATTCCAGAAAAAAAACATTTTCTTATGTAAGATTGTAATTAAAAAAAGTGCCTATTATTTGTAAATCACTCTTAAATAAAAATACCTGATTTAGCAATATTTCATATTTTTATGGCATTGTTTTTTGGTCATTCTATAGCGTAGATCGAGTGATAAAAAATAAGGATATTTGTAGAAAAAATAATAATATTTGTTAAGGATATTTTATACAACATTGATGATAACTATATTAAGTCTTGATGGACACGTGTCGACAAATTTTCTATTGCTATTTCCTACTACTCTACTTAAATTAACGGTTTGTAAATTCTGTAACTATACTATGGTATAGTATTGGTATGGCAAAGATAACAAAAATTAGTATTGCTAACTGGTCCATAAATTACAGTTTCTTTATAAAACAACTGTTATTGCTTTATGATTTAGTTATATTTTAAAATTATTAATTTCAGTTGTAGAAAACGGCTTTCTACATGGAAATCATAATCAATATCGAATGTTGAATATTTAGTAAATGTCAATACCTTATCGAAAAAACATTAGAAATAAAAGTAAAATAAAAATAAAATTAATTAGTGGATAATGGTGGAACTGTGCTAAGTTAGGTTAACTAACTTTGAACTAAACTTTATGTTCATTGAACCTTACTAAGTATTAACTGATTTAGTTAGCCTCTCTGTCTAGTTAATGGGTAATTAACATAGTTGCTAAAACAACTTTAATCATTCCAGTTTATTTACTATTTATTTTTATTAATAGTTGATGAAATGATTAGTTAAGAGAAAAATTAATTATTAGGATTAATTATAAATTACTCATAAATAACTTTGTTAGTGATGTGGATGATAGACACTGTTAGTGGATGATAGCTAACTGTTTTTCTTCGTAATGCAAAAGTGTCTTTGGGCATGTTCTGTAAAACTTTCTTGTTATTTCCCAGTGTTTAATCGATATACCACTATGCGATATATAGTAGGAGACTCAAGTTATTTTTCTTATGAACCTACTTAATTCATTCCAGTGGCATTGTTCAAAGAATATAGAATTATCAGGGTGCTTTTATTTTATTGTATTTGTAGCAACACGGGTACTACAGTTTTATATAGACTATACAGCATTTATTGAGGAGTCCATCCTATCGTATCTAATGTTTTTTTTTAAATTGAGATTTGAATAATATTATGGTTCAAAACTTTCCTACCCATTATTAAGTTAATTTTATAATTATGAAAATATATGATGAAAACGTAGTTTCTATTAGCCTGGCCGTAGATTGAAACCGAAAATACTCGTCCATACGTCGAGGAACATTCCACTTTCGTCCTGCTGAAGATCTAAATAGAAGTCAACGGGATCCGATTCCAACCGTTCGCTATGAGCTTGTTTAGTGCCGGCCATTCTAAGCTAAATGGATTTTGAAGACTATTCATTATTGTTTAACACTTCCTACTATATAAGAAGATGTAGAGCAAAAGAAAACAAATATAGCGAAGGCATGCGTCTCCTTTGTGAGTTTCAACCAGTTTTATTAATATTTCATAACGTTGAAATATTATTAACTTTTCTTGAGCACCTATTTCCTGGACAAAAGTTGCCCACTGTTTCCTTAGTACGTCTAGATTGTGAAAATTTTGATTAGGCTTATGCCTCGAATTATTCTTAAGTAAAACTAATAATTGATACAAACATGAAAAGAATGACCAAAAATGTACTGTCTTTCTGCCAAAAATTCTATCTCGATGTGAATGAACGTTGTACAGCGGGACAAAAACAAAATTATTGGTAAAAATATTCAAACTTAATTAGCGCGCCCAGAATAAATATTTTATAAAAAATCTGCAAATATATCATTACAAGAAATTTCCAAAATTTGTCGGATTATTCGAACCTTAATTTATATAAACTAAATTAATTTATATAGTAAATGATTACTATATAATCTGGAATCGATTTTTCAAATTAAAATTTTTTTATGTCCTACACTAGATTAGTTGTAGAAAAGATAAGAAAATACTGAATCTAAGAGGTTAATATTATTTTAATTGTAAATGGTTTGAATAAAAGTTATTTTAGAAAAAAATAATTTTTATCTCTGGAGGTACTAGTTAGTTGTACAGCGGGACGAAAATCGAAATGATTGGTCAAAATTTCCATACTGACTGATGGCGGGTTCAAAATAAATATTTTTAAACAAACAGCTAATATATCCTTAGAAGTAATTTCCCAAATTCATCAGATCATTCGAACCTTAATTTCTATTAATATTGAATCTCGAATAGATTATCCGAATAAAAACTTTTTATGTTCTGTACATTTCAAGGTATGGAAAAGATATGAAAATACTGAAACTAAGAGGTTAACATTATTTTAATAATAAATTGTTTGAGTAAAAGTTAATCTATTACGAACAAAATATTTTTTATCTCTGAAGGAACTAGTTGTACAATCGCATTCAATTCCAGGACATTTTTTTTTTTGGGAAGTTCACAAAATATTTTCAATTAACTCCATCTGAGTGATGAGAAGTCGTTTGAAATTGAAATAGGGATCTCTGAAAGTGTACATTTCACAGTAGCACGAGAAATTAATTTTTTCGCAGAATTTTAGCTAATGTTTTTTTTTCGTTGTTGCATTTTGCCACTTAAAAAAAAAGAAAGAAAAGTAGAACTCGTAGGAATTGAAAGAAACGTTTTTGCCAAAAAGGAATATGAGTAAAGTTATTATATTGTATTACTCGTACCTCGGGATGAGTTATCCATGGTTGTGTAACTAGTTATGAGTTACTGGCATCAATGGTACGAAATAGAATTGCTATTTGAAGCACTTAAGCGATAATAAATTTAATAAAACGGTAAAAGATGAAGGGATTAAACGTTATTAATGTATTAACCTAATAAGTTATTAGGGGTGGTTATTTATTACTAGTTATTAATATATATTGTTAGTAGTTATTGATTATTAATTACTAGAATAGTAAACAAGTTTTCATGGCGAAAAAAATCTGATTTCTGTATTTGTATATAAAAACAAAAGTAGGTTAATTTCGTATTTTATTTTTCGTGTTCGCAATTAGTTTTTTGTATTTTTGACCAGGTTTAAGATCATCGAACATGTGCGCTGTTGTAGACAAGACCGGTTGTCTGTTGATTTTATAAATTTCCCCAAAACCTTTGATAAAACTAGGAAAGAGCGGAGTGTTGTGATCCTTGGAGCTCGCGAAGCACTTAAACATGCCGTTCAAAGTCTCTGAGAAAGACCTTATGTTATCGAAGGAGTTTGAAGCGGCATCACCAAATAATTTTCATCTTTTCCTCATCATGAAACTCCTAGACAATATGCTGGTAAGAGTGAAAACCATAGTTTGGTAATACTAATTATAAAATAAAAATTAATTGGATAGTTCTATGCTTTTAGCATATCTAGAAACGCAAATCTGTTTTTAAAAAAATCATCATTAATTATCGTGATTAAAATACTCATGGCTTTAAAAAACCTTTGTTTAACAACATAGATGTTTGAATAAATAGTTTAAATGTTGATAGAATAAATAAACAACAATCAAAATGTAACTCTGGCAAGGAAACTGACCCTTTGGGACAGAATTTCCAATATTTCTCTTTTTTACAACAACCCTTTATGGCTATTTTTTTCCTTTTTTAGCTCCACAGGTTGAAGGTTAATTGCTCATCAATTAACAGTAAAACTATGTATTGTTTACGTCTTCATTTTCGTTTTTGAGCTAGGCTTTTTAATTCATCAACTTTTGTGAGACTTGGTTATTAAGATTCAGAGGGTTTCAAAACGTGTATACCCATCAAAAACTGGAATTTAAAAATTTTCATGATCGCATGAATTTCCCATAATATATATTCCATACATTGGTAAGGAGAGAGAAACGCTTTATTTAGCCATTGTGCATAAATACATTAGTTTGCTACAATATACAACATACCAATGAAGCATGATCTAACATATATAGAATACAATACATATATTCTCATGATATAACAACAATTTTTTTCCCCTACCTTTTCCTTTTACAATCAATACTCGTCTAAACACTAAATACAAATATTTTAATTTTTTTTCTTTTTAACGATTTTATTTCAATTGAAAATTTTATTTAATATAATTGACAAATTTATTCTCCCCCGACTCTCTCAGGCCCCCACAAGTGTTAAACCCACGTTCGATCCGTTGAACAGAATTAAACGAATTTATCAATAGGTAGCAATGTAAAATCAAACCAAAGACATAATAGTGATAGCAGTTGGTCAGTTTACAAAAAAATAAATAATTTTTTTTTTTTAATAATTTATTTATTGATATATACAACTGTATACACATATATACAACAAGTAAATTTGCTGTAGGTGACATAGT
>NW_027114700.1:978333-986306 GCF_000696795.3 Halyomorpha halys | reverse complement strand
CATTGTATCATATTTGTAATATATCATAACATTGTATCATTTTTTTCATATAGTTTAATATGCTGATTCACATTGTTTTGCAATTTTTTAGACACTACTCACATATCTCATCTTATACATATCTTCTTACCTATATAATATTATAATTCATCAAATATTGTTATCAATCTACTACTACCTAATTCCATGGTTATTAATCAACTAGTTTATATTTTCAATTCATTGTTGTGTGTATTTCCAAATTTGTTAGTCTATTATTTATTTTTATCTTTATGTTTCTCAGAATAATTTTGTTTGATAGCCCTGATGAAGACCTAAAATCAGGTTGAAACTCCGGCATAAATATTTTTTTGTTTATTTGTGTATTTCTGTTGACCACAACCCCGCTACCTCCCTTCTCGACCATCTTCTCTTATATATGTTCGGTCAACTGTTTTCACCTCAGTTCTTGATTTAGATGTGAACAGTCGATTTTTTTTATACCTTTTACTGTTTTATATTACCTCTAATTTGTTTTGCTTTTTTTTTCTAATTTTTAATCCTGATTGATCCCCAGAATAATATTTTAAAAAATACTGAGTAATAGAATATATACATAAAGTATTTTTATACTATCTTTCTCCCCCGGCCAGCGGCTCCTGGGCCAATTTTGTAACCCTGCCTTCAGTGGACCCAGCCCAACCCCTTATAATGCCATGTGGCGAAGGAAGGGCACCAATTACATGTTTATATACTCAGGTAGTTATATATATTTTTTCAATAAAGGAGGTCAGAAAGAAAAAATAAATACTATCTTTCCTATCTCTTAAAGACTGACTTACTAACCCAAGACGTTTTCAAATTTTTTTTTAAGTGAATTTTCCAATAATCGAATATTCTGCCTCTGTTCCTGTGCAACTTATTTTTATTTATTTATTTATTATAAGATAAAAAATATTGTCTGATTAGACTAAAATAGGTATACTGTGTGATTAGCAGCCCAATGAAGTTTGCAAGCACATGGTATTTTTAATAAAGTTTTTCCTCCTATTATTTAAAGCTGAAAAGTAACTGCAGTTCGAATTCTTCTTTGTATTTGTTTCTAGGCCTGCTTGATTGTTCTGGATTCGGTACTGGTTAATTACTTTTTTAAACACATTCCTTCTTCATTTTAAAATTCTCCTACTGATGGACTCCTTTGTGATCCGACTTAATGCAAAAACAATAATTTTTGGTAAAATGACCCTCATACTGTATTTTTGTCTTGTACATTGTTGCATTTTGTTGTCCATCCTAAATACTCATTTAAATCTGTTAAGTCTGAAAAATCGTTACTAATAAGGATTTTACTTTTCATCTGATATTGTATTAAAAATCTACAAAATGATAATTTACTACTAATGATTAGATTAAATAGTAATCGTGTTACCAGATTCATTATGGAAATTAATCCGATAAATATGGTGCAGTTGTTTATACAATATATTTTATATGATATTTAGTTTATTATTTTGCATGTTTTCCGGTTTAGACACAAGATCTCCGATGAACTAAAACAGTTAAGATCGGAACTAGATTTTGTTTATCGATTGTTTTAAAAATAAAAAAATATTTTTCCCTGTGTGTAGGAAAAATCGAGAAACACTGATATGTTATCGTTATTACGTCAATTCTGTCCAGTGATGGATCGCTGGATGACTTCAGGGTATTCGTTATGTTATTTTGGTTCATAGATGTGTTCATATTAATAATACTGTAAAACAGTTTTGAACTTCGTGATTTTTGAATATCTGAATTTTCCTTGAAGAACTTGCTGGTCAAACCTGTGCACTTTTTGACTATATTGAATATGATGTATAGGAATTATCAGTTTTTCTTACGAAATATAAGTAAATTATGCAAGGCAATCCAAATTATACCAAATTTGTATCGTATTGAATTTTTATTTACACAATTTTTTTTTCGGCCAAGACACCCATTGGAGTCCTATACTGCCTAATCATAGTTGGGGAGTCAAAGGTTTTCATTTTGTGGGACCACCACTCAGTTGAAAAAAGTCAACGCCCCAGACCGGATTTGAACCGGCATCACCAGTTGACATCAAATTGGTAAGACTATGTCTTACTTACTGTGCTACGGGGAGCCATCCAATTTGTTTTGTTATCAATAAATGCTCTGTCTTTTAAATCATGTATAAGTACTCATTTGGTTGCATATAGATACCTAAGATTTTCGCCTTAGCTATTAACAAAGTTTTTTAACAGGAGATGTTTTTACCCATGTATTAAAATATATAATATTTTACTCAACAAATAATTTAATTTAATTTATAATCTTAATATTTTCTTGAGACTGGTAAAGTTTAGTAAATAATTTAAATTCTATCCATTATAGTCTTAAAACCTTTTAGTTTCAGCCAATCCGGCCATCTTCAGGGACAATCTTAATACAACTTTGAAATTATATAATTTAAAAAACTCTAAACTCCATGCAGGCTATTCTGTCCAGGTCAAAACATCAATTTCTTATTACAAACATTAGTTAATATTCACTTGAAACAAAATCAAAATCATTTATCACAGACACTATTCCTTAAAACTTTTATCACAACCTTATTTTATTTTTTTTTTCTCCTCTTTTTCTTTTTTTTAAATTTTTTACTTATTTATTTCATTAGTAAAATTCCTATCAAGGCTAATTATAATTATCCACATTCAATTTATTCTATATTATTCATAAATTAATCTTACTTAATATCTCTGCATAGTGTTGGTTTAAATTTATTGTATCTTTTTTGAACTTCATTATAATGAATATGAACATTCAGTATAATCAATATTTTCAGATATGTAAATGGACTCAAGTATTTTCCTTTTGAATGTATTATTCTCTTTATGTAAAATGATTGTATTTTCAAAATCAAAAATATGTTGGTTTTTGGTTGCATGCTGTACTAGTGCCGTTTTATTTGGATCTTTCTCCTTGTTTTTCAAATTATTATTGTGTTGATAAATTCTGTCACCCAATAATTGCTTTGTCTCACTTATATATATAGCTGGACAATTTAGACAGGGAATTTTATCTATTAATCCCGATTGATTTCTTGTTTCAATTTTGTCCTTTAATATACTATAATAATTTTTTATTTTATAGTTGGGTCTATGACTGACTTATCCGTTCTCTCTCACATAACGGTCCTCTACTTACCTCCACTAAGTTGTCGTTTAAAGGTGCCGTTTTCCTAACAAATTCGTGCATGCGAAAGTATGTGGATGGAAAAGTATATGGATGTATAAGAGTAGTGTATGGATGCGAAAGTATATTTTGTTTTGACTGGTAAGAGTTACCCTATCCGGACAAATACATTTTTGTTCCCTCCGTTTTTTAAGTCATTAAAGAATCTTCCCTACCTTCGGAATCAACAATTAACTCTAGGTTAAGATTGTGTATTTTAGAATTCCTTCAATTTGATGTAAATACATTGTTTCAAATCTTCTCATCTTGTTTATTTTTTTATTTAACTTTTATATTTAAAACTGATATATACTTTTAAAGACATTATGTTTCAAGACAATTAAATTATAAAAATCTAGAATGGAGGTTAATTATTACCATTCCTATGAATTTTTATCATGTACGACCTCCACAATATTTACGTTTCTGTTTATTTCACCAATTTTTATTTTGGTCCTTTTTATAATGAAAATAGTAAAATTCAAGGTTAAAGTCAACACAATTCCTACGTCATCATTGTTGGTTATCTGGAACAAGCTTGTGGATATCGGCTTTTTTACTTTCTTTGTTTACCAAGAATTTGTTGGTATTTTGGATTTGTACCAAGTTACAAAGGTGTGGTCCACCCCCGTATCCTTCTCATATGCCGAATTATAGAAGCTGATTTTTTCCTCATTACTCAGTTGTGTACCCAATATCGTCAACAACATTTTCCGACTATAAGAAGCTGGATCTGACCCAAAATAGTATTCACGATTTGATACATAGATGAAATTCTTTCTTTTAATGTAAGACAACCCTTTTCATTTAGTCTTCTGTATAACTCTTTAGGTTAGATGTATATAATAACTGTTACGAATTCTTTGATTTTCGATTTTTCGAAAATATAACTTTTTATTCAATATGTGATAGTTCTATGAGCGGGAAATAACAACGTAATACTCTGTCTTGGATGTTCATCGACATCTTATGAACCTGATCTGTGATTTTTTAAAGTTACTATTATTTAAAAAAGAGGTGGTTTATGCATTAACTATTATTTTATCTTTTGCACTTACTTAAAATATTGTAATCGATGTTTAAATAAAATTAACTTTGTCTTTCCTATTTTAGTACATTTAGAAGTACAATTTATATTTATATGACTACCATTTAAATGCTTTAAATTTTAAATTATTCAATAATAATTTGAATTTATTCATTGCAGTAAGACTGCTAATTTCAATAGAGTTAATTTATTTTTGATTAATGAAAATCCAAATATATTTATATATAGTTGACCGTAAAGATTTAAATATAAGTAGATGGTCAGGGTTGCGGTAAAAAAAAGAACAAGTAGTTTAAAACTATTTGTTCTTTTTTTAACCGCAACCCTGACCATCTTCTTATATTCAAAAATATTTTGATCAATCACTCTCCTTTTTCTGCGTGAGCTTTTAATCAATATATCCTTTTAAAAACCATTGTAGTTGAATCCGACTTTTGTGTGTGACCCAACCGTACCATAAAAGATAACAATTGGATAAAACAATTTTTTAGGACTATTTAAAATTAATGATTATTAATCATTTGCCACATGAATAACTTATAAAAATCATGATACTTTGCTAAGAACTATTTAAACCGATGATGAGTAAAAAAATATTGTATAATAAAACAAAATACGTTAAAGCTGAATTTAATATTTTCAAGGTAGGAATACTTAAAAATTTATTATTTTTACCAATTTGAATTTTATAAAAATCAGAAATTTTATTTGCTAGGATTAGGATATTATAAAAAGCTATAACAAGATTAAAATTTAAAAAATTGTTTACAAAATTTATCAAGATTTATGTAAGATTGTTCTAATCAATGATCATTGTTGATTCTGAGTTAGTAGATCTGAATATTACGCTTAGTCAACCCGAAAGTTCATTTCCAACGCGACCGGTGTTTATTATTGAACCTTTGATTGAAATATTTATTTTAAACTTTATTGACTCAAATGATTTAAATTAATTGATAATATTTTTTCAGATCATGACATAAGGTATAAATAAATATTTTATTTTTTTTATTTATTTATCGGTACTAACATGTATTTTTAACTATTAGAATAATTTATTTTTGTTGTTTCTGAAACACTATTTTCTGAGAGATGATTTAAAATATTCCGCTAAAAAAAAAATCTGATTAATATGTTTTGATTAATATTGCCGTGCCTTGACATTGGGAGGGATATCTTTTGGGCCAACATAATATATGCTAAAATTTCAATTTATAGTTTTATTGGTAAATTTTTCGTTCTAGTTTTCCTTGATGGTGGTTTCAACCAAACTAGCATCGGAAGAGTTACAGAGTACTCCATTACGTTTTATGAGTTTGAGTAAAATTGTTTGAGTACAGAGTACAAAGTTACGATTACTTTTTAACCGTTTAACTATCATATTTTAAAATGAAATAGTACTTTTGTAAGTGATTATATATCAAACTCAAAAATTGTGAGAAAACTTGTAATCAATTACTTATGTACTTTTATATACTATGTAATTGAAAAAAAATGTGTAATTTCGTAATCAATTTTTTTCATATTGAAATATAATTTACATTAGAATTTTGAATAAAATGTTTTCGAGTTTTGAGTACAAAGTGAAATTTAACAAAAAAATAATATTATATCCTAAATAGTTTGATGTACTAAATAGTGAGTATGAGTACGATTAATTTACTTTTACTCAATAGTTTGGTTACTCGTATTCATACTAGTTTGAGCATGAATTATCTGTACAAATCAATTTACTTTCACGCGCCTTGAAGTATGAGTTTTTTTTTTTTTTTTCTGGACTCATACATTTTGAGTACAAGTAAAGTAATCGTTCTAAGCAGCACAGGTACTGATTTACAACTTTTCCTAACTCTGAACATAAGTAGATTCAGATTTTTTTATGTTTTTGAGACGAATTTTTATTGGAAATTGGCAACTGATTGTAGCCTTTTTCTGAAAACCTGCTTAATGGTTTGCGCAAAACTTGGGGTTCGATCCCAATACTACCAGCGATCGTTGTCAACCTACCTCTCCGTACCCAACATGTTTAAAAGTTAATTTCAGAGATAGTTGATTCACTAAAACTACTTTTCGAATATAAGGAAACATTAAAATAAAAAAAAAACTTTTTTTTTTAAAAAATCGATTTTTATATTTTCTCCAATTAATTTATTATATGGGTCATATTTTTTTTTTTTTTTAATTTGTTTTACAAATTGTTTTTTGTTACCAATTTACAATTCGATTTCTATTAAAATAATTTGAGGCAATGTAAATGATGAACTGTCAGAGATTTTTGAAAACATCGGATTTCCGATTTATAAAATTCTTCTTGTTCGCTGTACCCTTTGTGAATGATATGATATTGTAGTTATTATTATTATTATTGTTTTCTATATGTTATATCATATTTTGACGATGGTGGGACTAACTAAAAGAGCGGTAGATACTGGTAGAGAGACGAGCCGGTACACACGAGATCAATGCCGGTGGAGGAGGGGTTCGTTCCATATCGATCCAAGGTGGCGCTGCCGTCGCCGGCACTCGCTATCTCCCGCATATCGACTCCTGGCCTCGCCGAGCCCGTGCGGCATCTCTCTCTACCGCACGTCGTCGAAACAACTTCGTTCTTCTGTCTCATGTCAAGGTGGGTACCCTATCCTTAAAATTGTTTATATCAGTTAAAGTGATAACAATAGAGCTGTCCTCTCTGCAGTGGTGTACATGCTGTCACTGAACACGCTGTCAACCGGTGCGGTTAATAACCTTGAAATAAAAATAAAACAATACCTCATAAATACTGTCGTCAGTTGATTGCCAATAACCTAGTTGAGATGACATACTTTTCTCACTACGACGCTTTTTTATCTGTCTCAAAACATTTTTTTTTTTTTAATTTCCAAATCAGCATCTAAACGTACCTGTATTTAATTGTTATCAAACGTTGGTAAAGATTATTGTATCAAATAAATTCGGTGTTGTAATATTGATTTTTAAATTATTTTTATTAAGTATATCTTTATTTATTTATGTCGAGAAAGAAGAAAATGTACTAGTGCTGTGAATTGTTTTTAAAGATACCACCGTTTGGAAATAGCCTCTAGAAAGTTGCACTGCCTTATCTCTTCAAGTACATTTCCTGTTTAGGTACTGCCGTATTTCACGATTATTTCAGAAAAGAAGGTCGAATTCTATCTCTAGTGTTGAGTTCCTACTCTTTTTTTTTTTTTCCTTGTGTCTTATTTGAGGATGAGAAATGTTTTTTTAGATAACACGCGCAAGCTTTTTCCTTTTTCAGTGTTAAAGTAGTTAATAATAAAAATAAACAAATGTATTCAATAATAAAAAAAATAAAATATAGATAATGACAGAGATAGTTTGTTTTCAATAGTAAGGGCGGGTTTGCGGAGAGCGGGCTTAAGGAGCAGCAGCTGATGATCAACAGGTTATATCAGTGTTTATAGTATTTTCTGTTTGTCTGCAATCAGTTTTCACTCCGTTCCCCAAGGCCGCGCAAATATTGCCCATTTTCAATTGTTTCTTTCTCTGGTTTTTATTTATTTGTTTAAAATAATTTATGTTTATTATATTATTGTGTGAACTCATATATATTTATTTACAAAGGAATCATAGTGATTTAATTAATTACATTAAAAATATGTTTTCTACTCTGTTTTACTAATCCAAATTTTAAAAAAAAGAAATTAAAATCCTAATATACAATCTTCATTTT
>NW_027114700.1:978005-978279 GCF_000696795.3 Halyomorpha halys | reverse complement strand
TCATATTTTCTTAAGGAGCAGTTACATTTTTCATCCATAAGTTGAGGGCATGTTTTTATTCATTGAAGTGTTATAGGTCTTTATTCTTTTGGTTAATGTTTTCTTTCTTGCAGATCTTATTATATTAAATCTAAAACATCTAAGTAGTGTAATATAGGTTAATTTTATAATCAAAGATTTATTCAATGATTATAAATTTATTGAAGTACTAAAAATAAAATACTTGTGATCATATTTATATTAATTGAGCTATATAATGTATATAAAAATTATT
>NW_027114700.1:974717-975899 GCF_000696795.3 Halyomorpha halys | reverse complement strand
TATATTTATAAATTATTAAACATTCCATGAGTTTATGAGTATTACTATATAGTATAGAGTTGGTTGTTCGTGAAATATTAATACCATCTAATTATTAATTGACGGCACATGTTTAGCATTTGCGACATTTTCTCCTCGCTGTTGCTATCGAATGACAATTCATGCATTAGCAGACAAGATGGCCATCTCTGTTTTGTAAGGTTACGCAATAGTGCTGAGTGGCCTCTACTTGGCACACAGTCCACCATACCGTATCGAAAGCGCGCTCACCGGCCACCGGAGATACGTACGAAAAGGAGACGATACTAGGGCAAGGGACCCCGCCTGACCCCCTGGAAGTCGTGGTGGGGGAAAACAGGGAGGTACGCATGTAACTCCAGGAAGGCCGATTGTATATTTGAGCGCGAGTTCATGAATGAACTTCCCCCACTTCCTTTCAGATTACCTTAGCGTAAAGTATATAAAGCCGCCTGACAGCTGGCCTCCTACAACTTCCTCCCTCTTACTTCTTTCAATGGCTCACCTTTTGCAGTTTTGCTGCGCTCTCAGAAATGTCTTTTTCAAAACTCGCTCTATTCTTTTTATGATAATTTATTAATGTATTTTTATATTATGCTATTTTTGCTAATTATTGTGATTTTCCTAAAGATTTTAATATTTATTGTTCAGAGGATTGTAATATTTTTTCTATGTATGTTTTAAGGTGAACGATCGATATCACAATGGTGGTGGGTGGGATCTGTTGCAGGAAAGATCCTTGCGGAAAGTTTGTTTATTTAAATTAATTCCTCTCCTGGGAATTGTTTGTAGGTACCTTTAAAGCTAAAATTTGCCTTTTTAAAAACGCGTCCTTTCCTTTCTCATAATTTTTAAATATAATTTAAAAATTAATCACATAATGTCATAAAATGTTCCTTTAATATAAGCTTTTAGAAGACCAATATGTTTTGAGCCAAACTTACAAGTTGCATCTCCATTCTACCATGTAGAAAATTAAACCACTAACAAATATCATGAAAATCGTTCTAAAAAAAATGGCTGTAAATCGTCCGAAATGACGCAGTGATATTTTCTCTTTATAATTCATAAATTATAAAATTAATAATTATTCAGACATTTATTTGATTTTAGTAAGTTTAAAAAAAAAATACATATTTAATGTATTCTTATTAAGAAAACATT
>NW_027114700.1:967234-974667 GCF_000696795.3 Halyomorpha halys | reverse complement strand
ATAAAATTAAAATAATTTATTATATATTATATATACATTTATCACGGAAACGCATCCTTGGATTACTCTAGTTCTGTTTAAGTTTCATTCTGCAGTTGGCCCACTCTATCCTACAAGCAGTTTATTCCTAGACTCGTGGATAGGTTAGGGTAGTCCTGAACTAACAAAGAGAGGCTCCGCACGTGGGATCACCGAATTCAATTAAACGGTTTGTCTTAGTGATATGAGTATCTATTGGAGTTTATGCCTTTTATTGGTATAACAAGCAGTTTCAAATAAAGACAATTTTTTGTAATGTTTTATTTTATCTCTCCGGTTCAAATTTGTTTACGATGGTAGAGCTTATTTCGTGCAGTAGACGGCTCTAAACCTCTCCAAAGTTTAGTGTGTATTGGTGTCATCGCCTTGAAGTTATTGCAATTTTTGTGATTTTAGAAAAAAAAAATTTAGTTTTTGATTACTATGAAAATTCGTAAACAAGTTTTTTTTGTGTGTGAACTATGAATATTGAGTTTATTTCTCCATAAAAAAATAATTTGTCTCACGTTGTCTAAATTATTTTATTATTGTGCTGTTATTATGGCATTATGAGATTATAATATACCTATCTATTAGTTTCGGTATGAAGAATAACAAAAATATATAGTCAATTGTATTAATTGACTTTAAATATATTCTAAATCATAAAAACATATATTCCCTTATAGTAGGCTGAAAAAAATGTGTTTAAGGAAAAGCTAGTTCTCAAAGACAACTATTAAATACGAATTTTTGGTAAAAATACTTTATCTGTTCTAACTTCAGCTGGCAGAAACATATGTCGTGGATGGATTATTGAAAAAATTAAGACTGACGTTGTGAAATAGGCTTATTAAAATTAGTAGCTTATTGCTCTTGTTATAATTCATATTTTAGGGAATTTTGAGGACGCTAGGAACTCAACTGACTTCCTTTTTTTTAAAGAAAAATTTTTACGAACAACTGTATGAGAAGCGATTTTTAGAAATTGTGATGAATAAATTTAAACTCAATTACTACAACTGACTATATTTTTTGACTATTCTACTTTCGAAAAAAAAATCGATTGTTATTTTATAACTTCACAATGCCATCATAGCAGCACAGTATTAATAAATAATTTAGACCGACAAACCTTTCAAAGTAGAACAAAATCTTATATTGAGAAATGAAGTTTATATTCGCTTTTTACACCTCATAAACACCCTGCATACAATTTTTTTGCTCACTTTTTTTTTTTCAATTTTCCACCAATCAGCACAATATGTAGGAGGGAGAGCTTTAGGACCGATTAAACTGGACGAAATCTTACAAACTGTTCCTTAGTAAACAAATTATAAACGGACATATAAAATAAATAAAGGAAAATTTTCTTTATTTGAAACTGATTTTTAAGCCATAAAAATACATCAAATCCAAATTCATATGGGTTGAAAGAGGGGAAATTCAGCTTTTGGGTTTGAAGGAATTTACTTCCTGAACGTGGGGGATCGGAAGAAAAAAATATTTTCTCTAAGAATTAAGTTCAAAAATTTTTAATTTTTGATTTATATGAAAATCTTATTAAGGGTTTCCAGGAAGGCTTAAAACTAGTCTGACTTGAGTTTTCCTAAACAAAATTGTTTTGATCTACTTCACCGAGGCGTAATTTTTGTTTTTGTACTCTTAAACATTAAAATTCTATACAATAAACAATGTTTTCTGCTTATTCTACAAAAAAAAATGTATCGATTAGTACATAATAACCATTGAATTCATGAAGAGCAAAGGCGGAATACGATAATATAAAAAATATCAACATATTTTAAATAAAATTTTCTCGGCTCTAAGGTCTAATATGTGTCTAATATTTTCCGATCTAGATTAGTGGACCATTTATACATAAAAAAATAAATATAATGACGCAATCTAACTTAATCAGCTAATATCATTACATAATAATGAAAATTAAATATTTCTTATTGTAATATGTAATTTTCTTCTAGCTATCAATTTAGTTAGTTTAATACATGCATCAGTATCAAACTTATATTTTTAAATATGCATGCGTAATAGTTATATATGTATAAATATGTGGGTATCGGTATCAGTATAGTTTTTTAAAAATATTTATGGACTGCTGAAAACTTCGATGTTTATGAAAAATTATTGATGAACATTCGTTAATACTACTAAAATGGTATAATTGTACACATTTTGGTGTGAAACAAAAATATAGGTATTTAATTTTAATTATTAATTTGGTACTAATAACTTATTATGAAAGCATGAATCATTAATTTTATCTATTTATATATATTTATCACTGTCTTTAATCTTAAGGGTTTAATGAAGCATTAGCATACTCCTAAATTATGAAAATTTCACTTCAGAAAAAATAAATAAAATAATTTTGTTGTTATATACCCGACAATAGACATCTAGAAACAGAAAGTTATTATAAACTTATTATAAATTTATTATGAAGTAACCGATTACGACATTAACCTATACCGAAGCCCTTTCATACGAAGAAATATGTAGTAATAATAAATTTAATTTTTTGGGTAGAAGTTATAGTAATTTTTTTTTATTTAATTTTATTTTTGTTTTTATGTCTAATTCTATAAAATCCGGCCAAAAATTATTACTAGTCCATAAAAAATATTGCTTAACATTTATACATCAATTATATGATAATATATTTCTGAGAAATGTGAAATTATTTTTTTAAATTTTTCTTAGTCAAACTATCCTATTTATTTACATTCGCCGATGAACTTATTATGTTCACCAACTAAACAAAAAAGAAAAAAAAAAGAAACATTGGAAAAATATTTTATAAATTATCTAAGTTGTCCATGTAACATTGTCGACATCTCTTAGATGTTAAGCAAACTGTGATAAGAAAAAAGTTGCGTTGCATCCTTGTTTCGAAGGTCACCTCATCCACTGATATTTCATTTCATTTCATGGCAACTATAAAACGTCTCTATTATATATATTTTGGATTTAAAAAAAAAAAAAAAAAAGCTGTTATATTCCTCTGGTTAGCTAAGATCTATTATCCCCGTTTATTTAACTGCTGATTAAACCAAACAAAATATATTTAAAAAATAAATAATAAATAATGTATACACCCTCATCCAGCTGTTTCCTTAAAACTAAGAAAAATAAATTTTTTTAAACTATGTTTATATCTCAATATAGTTGATTTATTACTTGGACGTTAAAGAAATTTTATGTATTTAAATAAAACAAAAGGTATCCTGTTTTTGCTCAATCTTGTTTTTAAACTTGTCTATTACATTATGTATCTCGATAGTGATGGAGAAAAAAAATTGAAATGTTTTGAAAAAATATTTTGTTATTTAACTTTTTAGGGAAAAATAATCCTTTTACATTGTAATAATTCCGATAAAAAAGTATCATCTAAAAGGCATATTTTGTGACGTCCATTGCGATCGTTAGGGAGTAGAAAATTTAGCCAAATCAATTATTTTCATAACCTAATGTTTGTTCCAAAGCTTCACCCAAATATTTGTATTGAAGATACTTGTATATAATAGGCCAAGAGTCCAAAAATAGAAAAATGTAACTTCTTTCACCCTGATTGTATTACTTTAGTGAAAATTACTTACAAAAAGGAGTAAAAATTAATGACTCTGCCAACCAATAGTAAGGGTTAAAAAAAAATGTGGTGTTCCAAAAAACTACAAAAGATTCATTTTTTGGAGTTCGTTCAAGTAACACAATACAACTGCGCGCTATTTTCTTCTGGAAAATAGTACAATTTTTGCCTAAACTATAATATAGTAAGTATTTAATGTGAATGGCTTCTGAAGCGTATTTTATTTTTAAAAAAACCCTAACATTTACGCCCATCTTTTATTTATAGCTCCATATCCTTAAAGGTAGCAGAGCAATCAACTACATTATAGTACATTCGACAAGTTTTAATTTGAATGCTCATAGACATCTGTAGTATAATATTTGCTGAGGTAACAAGGAACCAAAAGTTTTTTCTGAACAAATTATTATTTCGCGAATTTATTTTGACGAAAATCATACGAACTGCTGTTCCTGCTCTAGTGGAGAGCTAATAGACATTTGTATGTCGTTTGAAAAAGCATTAGTTTCCATGATATCTACCAAAATAAATAAAAAAAACATTGATTTTTCGTTATTTGGATATTAATGTTGCTTTTTGAAAAACTGAATCTCGGCACTATTGAACGTAAATACCTCTGTTATGGCTCATATTTTAGTTAATTCACTCTGCTTTAAATAGTGTGCTATGAAGTTCTCTTGTGTTGTAAGAGGTTTTGGATATGAAACTTCGAATGAAAACTTAAATTTTTGTAACGTTTTGAAACAGCCTCCATTTTTAACCCCTCCCCCCCTTCGACTATGGTTAGCAGAGTCCGAACTCTTATATTATAACTAGGTACTAGAGAGAGATGGTACAGTCACCCCTGGCTTTGTCGATTTTCCAAGCTCCATTAACTCAGCTCCCTGAATGCCAATAAATTAGGAAGCAGCCGACACGCAACTTGTTGGGTTTGTTTATTAGTTAATATCATTCTCAGCTATCAGCTACAGGAGATTTTCACATCGGTATTTCTATGAGTCTTTTTTTTTCTAACTTATCTAGAAATGTTAATAGAATGAAATTGAAAACGAAAATATATTGGTTTTAATGAAGGGTGCTTTCTGTCTGGTATCTTTGAAATAAAGCGCGGGACCTCTTGGCTATCGCAAAATATTGGGACTATTTGTATATATTTTTTTAAAGTGGATAAATAACAAGTAATGAATATGCTGCGTATCGAAGTATTGTTCCACACAGCCTCCCTAAGAGGATCTCTCCTTGCTTAATTCTAAAAAAAATTTTGGTAAAAGTCGGAGTAGTTTAACGTCACAATTAATCCTCAACTGAACTGAGAACTGTATTCTCCTGATTTTGCGAACCTGTTTATTTCTGCGAAACAGTATTTTTAATAGCAAAAAGTCTTTCCACAATTCCATTTTTTCAAATCGGTCCATACAACATTTAAATAAAATTTACTTACTGGGCATTTACTTTGTTAATATTCAAATCCTAGTGGGGAACTCGGTACCTAGAAACGATCACCCTCTCACTTTTTTTTAACAACCTAATAATATCTATATTTTCTAAACTCAGGTCTTATTGTTCATCTATAGCATAAGAAGAACCACTGTTAATAATTTCACATTTTTAGGCATTGTCGTTTTTAAGACATAACCATCCATAAATCAGTGAGTGGTATATGTTCTTTTATATATTTAGAAGATAAAATAGATTTCCATGTTTACAAATACTGGTCCGGTTTATATGAGTTTTTTTTTTATTGAGAAATAAATTAGAATAATGGCTATAATATTCTAGAAGATGTATGATTTACCAGTTATTCGAATAATTAATTTTATTATTTTCTAGGTTTGATAACTATATATATTTTTTTAAATATAAAGAATATGGTCAGAGTTTTGGTCAAAAAGAACAAAAATAGTTAACAACTATTTATTTTCGGATGTTTCGCCCCACTTTGTAGAGCTTCATCAGGACTGTTCAAGTTGATAGCTAGGGGGATTTTTCGACCGTGACCAACTTCTCTATATTTGAAATTATACGGTCCATTTATATTTACATATTATATATTTTTTAATCGTCTTAGAATCTTCTTTTTTTTTTTTTTTTTTTTTTTTACATATAATATAATAAAGAGAACCGCCATTAATTATTTCAGTTAAATAGTCTCTGTAATGTTTGAGATACTATTATCATGTGTGTCTCAGTCAAATAGATTTATTAATTAAATATATCAGAATACAATGAAAAAATAAATACAATTTAATTAAAACATTTATATCAACTTAAAATCTGCGTTGTAGTTGTTGAAACTTTTTATTACACTTACCTTTTAATTAATTTTCTTTTTCTCGGTCCTACACCTATTTTAGATAAATATTTGCATAAGTGTTAGCACAGGTTTAATTTAAAGGTTTAGACATTGTTTTTCTACTAGGGACTGCATCGTTGACCTAAAAGAAAAATAGCACAAAAATTGTGATTTTACTTGTTTTTTTAAAAATGATTTTGGGATTGGACGAGTCATTTAAACAAATAATAATAATGTGAACAACTACGCCCCACGAAGGGTCATGTATTTGTATGGGTGCAGTACTTTGTAAGGAAGTACTGTTTTTAGAACAACGGTTTTGTAAGAAAGGGAATTTTTTTAAGATCACGCTCAACCGCCAGATTTTTCCCCAATTAAGGCTAGACACTTAATCGAGGCTGGGTGAACCCTGAGAGGGCTTCAGAACACACAATGTTGACTTACGGGTACAGTGTAACAGCAATGAAATAAATTATTATTTATTATTTAATGGGCAACAGACCATGGAGGCCTAAGTCCTCGCAGTAGCCTAAGTATTAGGAAATACATCGTGTGTTTTTTGACGTGGTTTTTTCGCAGGGTGGGTTCGTCACTCCCACGCCTCTTTTTTGTGAGTGCCATCCATTAGCTAACGGGCCTCAGAAATGCCCGGCGGGAGGTTTTCAGTGAGTTTTGCATTATTTTTTGCTTGAAAAAAGCCCGGATGGGACCGGGGATTCGATCTGACAACCTATAGGTTGGTAGACTGGCGTGTTACCACGCTGGGACAGCGGTAGCTCCCTTAATTATATAAATGAGTTGCAGGCCTACCTTCTACGCCATAACCCCTGATGAAGACCTGAAACTGAAGGTCGAAACGTTGGCATAAAATAAATAAATATGGTTTTGTTTATTTATGTTGTTCTTTGCTGACCGCACCCCCCGACAAACTTCTCCAATAATTATAACTATTGAACCAAAATTATTTCTTGAAACAAAAGGAATAAGAAATTCTTATGTTTTTTGTAAAAACAAGGAATGTTAAAGCATCTAAACAAATTGATGATGAGTAACAAATGTGAAGAGTAAATTGCTATATCTAATCGTAGACTGGATTATGAGATGCAGCTGATAGCGAATTTTACATTCCCAATGTTATGATGTGATTGAGGTGTATTGTGTTGAAACC
This sequence comes from Halyomorpha halys, assembly GCF_000696795.3. Taxonomy (NCBI): domain Eukaryota; kingdom Metazoa; phylum Arthropoda; class Insecta; order Hemiptera; family Pentatomidae; genus Halyomorpha; species Halyomorpha halys. The sequence goes on along the minus strand of NW_027114700.1, from coordinate 967,578 downwards.
GTGAAACTCCCTTTTTTCAAACGCTCATACTCAAGGATTTATAATTTCATCATCGGGTCTCTCAATGATGTTTTTAGGATTTCTGTTATGATGAACTGTTTTTTTAGGGCTGCTCCTGGTTTCTAAGGTTACTAGATTGGATTCTAAAAAGTGATAGAGGCATAGATATGTTTTCTTGAATGAGATGCAAGTATAGTTTTATGGAACTTTATATTTAACAATATGTTAATATCTACCACCTACCACCTAGGTAGCTATTGCCAGATGAGAATAGATTATACGAGTTTAACTCATAGATATCTGATCAGTAAGCAGCCACCGCCAAAATGTCAATAATGCAACAG
>NW_027114700.1:951933-961844 GCF_000696795.3 Halyomorpha halys | reverse complement strand
ATATTGTAAAAAATAGAAAAGTTCGTGATTATTACTATATCATATAAGTCCTTATATGCAGGGACAAATGAAGTAGCTTCATTATCCAACATTGCTTTTGCTTAATGTTTTACCAAGCTGGCTCGAAATTTGAGCTTCTTAGCCTATTAAAGACAGCAAAAACCCATATTTTACTATAAAATAAAGAAATTCTCGTTAGTCAGACCATCCGATTTAAAAAAAAAACATTAAGTATTAAACGGTAAAATTAATTAGCCAATATTCTAGTTCTTTTGGAGAAATATAAAATAACTAAATCGATCATGAAAAAAAATAATTAATTTGCAATGTGGTTTACTATCTTTTGGACATTAGATTCTGGGAACAATGGTATGTACCTCACTAAGCCTTATTTTCAATTAATATCTTTCAAGATTTCTTAGTTTTTCATTCTAATCTATTCCTAGAGGAGAGAGGAATCCAAATTTTAAAACTGCCTAGATGAAAAAAAGTGAATATTTGAGTAACGTAAATTTAAGAAACGAATGTTTTATTAATAATAAAACATGTAAAAAACCTATAAATAGCTATAAAATTGAAAAAAAGTGTTAAGAATAACCAAAATATGTATTTTAACAGCCACAATAATGTACATTACTTAAAAATAAACAGGGTGGAATTAATAAAAATTCTTACCTTGATTTTAGCGTCAGCAATGTGCCATTCCGATGTCTTAGGCGCTGGCAGGATAAAGGTAGAAGATAAGACTGGACAATTTGAGCTTGTTGTATGTCTCTCTTCCTACTTCGATTATCTTTTTTCTCTTACTCTTTACTTCTTAGAAATGCAAATAAACATCTCATTTTTTTCAAATTTCATTCAGCACAAGACTTCTTCAGCAAATTCGGGTCTCTTGAATATCCCTCATTAAGTGTCGTGCTTGAACCGATGGTAACATTAAGTGGTGTGCTTGAACCGATGGTAACATTAAGTGTCGTGCTTGAACCGATGGTGACATTAAGTGTCGTGCTTGAACCGATGGTAACATTCGTGAGATTAGAGTCATAGAGATCATGGGAGACATCGTTTAAAACTTACTATAACGAACAATTATAGCCTGAATACCCGTTTTCAATTAACTTGGAAGTCATTGAAAGAAGTTGCACCAAGTTTCATAGTTGATCAATTTGTTAACTTTATATTCCAAACAATTGAATGTTCAAACAAAGAGTGGTGATAGTAATCGTGGTAGGATTCAATTTTAAATATTCTTTTTTTGCTGACTAACATTCAGTTTCAAATCCTTATACAGGTAAAGATAAATCCCATTAAATCACCTTTAATCTTTGTCGTAAACCTACAGACTGCCCTGCAGTCTCCCTTAATAACGTTGCTCATACCCCTGTAGAACATATCCGCTACCTTGGACTACATTTGGACAAACGACTAACCTGAAATCCTCACACAAGACTGAAAAGACAGGAAACTGCACGTCAATTCCGACTATTACACAACTTATTGAAAAACGGTCTAAACTTCCAAATCATCACAAAAGACTGATCTACTCAACATCTGAGCATACGGAGTTGAGCTTTGGGTCCCCACTAAACCTTCGAATTTCTCTCGTATCCAATCCTTCGTAAAATCCTCGAGGCTCTTTACTTTGTCACATATAAAATCATACATAAAGACTGTAATGTTCCATTTGTAACCTATCTATCTCGAACCAGATACCATTCCTTCCATTATAAACTACCTTACCACTCAAACCCACTAGTTTCTAACCTATCTTCCTCTTTCATTCCAGACACTCCCCCGAGGCGTCTGAAAAGAAGATGACTACGAGACATTCTAATGCAAAAACGTTATTTAAGTTCCACCAATGGGTAGTTTTTCTACCTGCCTGTATCATATCATTATGATCTTTTATGTGAGGATTTTAAAAAGAAATCCTTACACACGTCATTAATTATATTTTTGTCGAGAAGTCAGCCATTTCCTCAGAAATTAACATTTTGACCTAGATGGCGATCCAAAGAATGGTTTTAGAACCATGTATGCATAGGTTTTAGGTATAAATAAAACACAGTTTTAACAGTATGTTTTTAGTAAAATAGAACATTTTTCATCGTTTTGACCTTCGGAGTGGGATGACTACCAAAAGATTGTGGCAGAAATAAATTCCTTTAAAAAAACCTGTCTAATAGTAATTTTTATTAACCTTAAAATAGTAACATGTGAGTAACTTTTGCCTAATAGTAACATTTTCATTTATGATTGTTCAAATGTTATTCAAAACAAGACTCTCTCATCCAATAAACAATTCAGAAGGTCTCCTGAATCTCCTACATTAAGGCAAGACATTAGTGTGATAAGATAAGGAATAATCATACCAGAATCAATTCGCTCTATCTGTACTCCGTGCAAAAATCTTATATGAACCGCACTAACCGTCATAATCCTCTGATTCAGACATTATCCATATCAAATTCTATAATGCTCCTCGATTGCTGAGACAATAGTTGCCACGATATCCTTCGTTTAAGAAATTAAATATCGTTTGAATCCTCCTTTAATTTTAAGAACAGTGATGCGAGAGAGAAGAGCTGAGATTAGTATTTCTTTATTCTGACATACTGAGGGAAATAGTGGGCTTCCTCAAGAGAGCTTGTGATGTAGCGCATTCTTAAATTGCAAGTTTGAAGTTATTATTATAAAATAAACTAATTATCAAATTACGATAAATATGAAGATCTTTAAGTACTTTAAACAGTTTGTCTAATTAATTAAATCCTTCGTATCTATCGAATACGTAATTTCTTTCCAAAATAAATATTTATATAAATAATTACATATAAAAATATTTATATAATGTTCTAAACAGTTTAAATTTCCTTCAATATATAGGATAGTATAGTTTTTTTTACTTTCACTTACCTATGTATGAAATACAATGTAATGGGGGGGATATTAATTAAAGTATTAGAAAGTGACCTTGCAAAATTTCGAATTCGATAAGAATATACGTTTTGAGGTCCACCAAGTCCAAATAATCAAGTCTAGCAATTTAGTCTCTTTATCAAATTATGTGAACAGCATGATTCATATGAAAAGCCGTTTGAAACGGAAATTGTAGATATATTGTAGCAACTTTTTCGTAAAAATCGACTAGCTCGAATTGAGCTGATCGAAGCTATTGAGCTGATCTTGAAAAAATCACCTCCTTTTATACAAGGAGGTTATAACCGGTCTTCACAAAACTGTGCTTCCTTATGTAGTACTGAATAGATTCATATCATTATTATTATTATTATTAAGATCGTTGAAGTTATGGAGAATGACGAAAAACGAATGGATGAAATATCTCTTTTAACGACTTTTATTCAGCCGGGCGCATACTTAGTGCGTTTTTCCGTTTCAGCAGTCTGATGCATAATTTCATGTCACCATAGTTATTGAATAGTTAGTTTTATTAATTATTATTTACAGTATACCACAAGGGTATAAATGATATATAGTACTCATTAAAAGTGTTTTGATTATTACGTTATTTTCTTTCTTCTTCTTTTTTTTTTTTACATATTTTTATCTGAAAACAGTAGGAAAACTTTTTAAAAAGTACCCAACAAAAAATTTATTTAAAAAATCCAGTTAAATAAATAAACTTCATATGGTAAAAAGAATTAACAAAGAATACTCTTCGTTAAAAAAAAAAAAAATGATACAATAAACAAGTATTCTCAAAATTGGATCTGTAATAATTTAGGAATAAATAAATGTTTAGGGCAGAATGCAAATTTTAGTAAGCTTTTGTGTTTCTGTAATACATTTTTAAAACTTTACTATGGGAAAAAAAATTATTAAAATTGGAGTTCATTAATCTGGCAACTGAAAGGCTCATTTGAGAAATTAGAATGGGGAAATATTGCCGCCGTGAATAATATAGAAGTATCTGTTCTGAAATGAGAGAGGATTAATTTCAACTCAAAGTGGGGTGGTAAGTGAAAGTTGGGTGATGCGTGCGCCGCACCAGTTTTTTATTTCCAATCAGAGCAAGTTGAGTGCACTTAATAATCCCTATTTGCGAAGAGCGACTCGAAGCCTCTTTTATCCGAATGTATTTATTGGATTAATTATATTGTGAAAGTGAGGCGATAAAGAGTTATAAATATAGCGGAGGTGGATGAAGACGGAGACAGAACAGCTGTTATGAGGGAGCCATTGAATAAATGAAGGATCTAACCGTTTATATCAATGGCAAGGTAGGGCTGCTCTACTAATGGCCCCCTTATCATTTCACTTTATTACTTTGTCTCCCGCCCTCTCTCCCTCTCACTCTTTCTCCTCTCTCCCTCTCTTTTCCCCTTCCCGTTGTATTTTATTGCCGTTTCCCTCCACCTCTTTATCAATACTCCTCCCTATTGCTGTATAGAACCTTTTTATATTCGCCCATTCAAGCCTTTGACCTAGTACTATCTCACGTAGTTGTAGCAACCTGTTAACTTCTGTTGGGGTAGGTTATACCCTCAATATTTATAACTGTCTTAGCTCGTTTTAATTATGAAAACCAATTCCAAGAAATATTTCTTTATGGACTAAATGTTATATTCAAAGATTAGGACTAAAAGGACCACGCTTACTCATAATTAAATAATAGTTAAATTGTTTTGTAAAACATTAATCCGTATTTCGTACGTTTTCTCGACTTTTACTGAACTTTTGATTGATAGATTTATTTATTGATAGATATTACAATCTGCCACACACTGTGGGCAATAGGTAATAGTGATGAATGATCTCATACATACTAAAATAAAAAAAAAACTCTCTGAAAATATATACAAATAAAAGAATAAACAAGATGAACATAATCAAACTATCTGTATGAAAAATAAATAAATAAAAGAACATAATGCTTTACTGAACTAAAAATATTTATTTTTATTTTATTTAAATATATTTATAAATATTAATTTGTCGACAACTGTTTTTGAATTGCCTGAAATCCTAAAAAAATGTTGTGATCAGATTAAGGGAATTAAGCATTATTTCAAAATTATTAGTAAACAATTTGAAATTTCTTATTTTAATATATTTTTCATTTTTTTTTTTTATCAAATTTTATACTTTAGATTAATTTTTAACTATTTATTTATTTACATTTGTTATAGTCTAGCAACACACAGAGTGTTGGTCTAATAAATAAAATAACAAAAAAAAAAATTATAAATACAAGATAAAAAGTAGAAAGAGGGAAAAAAATAGAAAATCTCAGTGTGCAAAATAAAATGAATTAATTGCTAAAATATAGCTAATATATAATAAAAATATAAGTTATCGACTTTTTAATAGCTGGTGCACCCTATACTAAGATAGTATAATAATATTAATTAAAATATTACAACCAAAAAATGCAATCTATAAACATATCTTAAGGGGCAAATGAAGAGCCATAGAAAATATTAAAAAAAAAATTAAAATAAACCGTTAATAAATTACTGAATAGTAACATATTTTATAACGCTATGCCACTACGTCCCTCTCTTGAGCATCTAATCTGACTCAGTAGTATTGGGTAATAATTTTTTTAATATATCACTACTACAACAAACTTCATTATTGTAATTATATATTTATTCTAGCTATTTTAGAAAATTTGGGAGACGCAATGAGTACTGGAGCAGAATAGATGGTAAAGGGAGGGAGACATGATATTTCCTAAATATGTATAAGATAAAAAATAAATTATTAAAGCATCATTGTATTCCGATTTTTGACCTAAAGGCAGAATAGGAGGGGAAAAAAGTTTGTATAATAATTTATAATTATTTGGTTTTTGCGACTAATTCAATAAAATTAAAAATTTCAAGTATTGTATTTACAAAGTTCTGAAAAGATGGGGTTATTCATTTAATGTAGATAGCTATTTCTGATTTCTATATCAATCAATCAATCAATCAATTATTTTGTATATTTAATCATTGACGTCATTTAGTTAGTATTTTATTTTTTTACATCCGAAGAGAATCAAAAATAATGAAATGTAACAGAGACAGAAATATTTGTATATACATATGTCACTTTGCCTTCGGATCAAGAATATCTATTTTTTAAGTCGTTAAATAATTCGAGTTGAATATATTGATCTTGATTAATTTAGTTTCATATTCTTTATTATGTTATGAAATTACTTGTCTAAGGCATTTTGTTATGGAATTTGGAGAAAAAAATTAAATACCAGTTACAATGAATGAATTTTATATATATTTTTTTTAGAGATTCATATTAAGAAGAGTATACCTACTACTCAGTGATTTCCCATTAGCATGAGAACTACTTCTTCAGGCTCTTTTTTTAAATGCTCAAGAAATCATCCTCTTTTTATCTCTGTCCCGTTTGTAGCTTAGGGAGTTGAGTCACTGGCTCGTGACTGCAGCGAACCGGTTTGAAACCGGCCTGGGGGTCGACTTTTATTTCTGTGATGGTCCCACAAAATGTAAATATGACCCTCCCTCTTCCCCACCATGGTCAGAATAGGTTAGTTTCCTCTATAATAAAATATCTGCATCAATTTCTCCTAGCCGTGAATACATATCCATAATTATGACGATTATCGGACAATTTGAAAGGAACTTTGCTAATTGAATGGTTATCGGATCTGACTCCGAAATTTTTTTTTTTTTTTTTTGTCGCCCTTCTATTAATTTTATTATTTCAAACAAAAGCATACGTATACATAATAAAACATAATACATAATGATATAAGTGTAATGGTGAGCATAGTTGCCTTACGAAATTTATTGAATTGTGAAAAACGGACTCAAAGAAACTCTTGCGAAATACACATTGCTCCCTTCTCTGCGACATCGGCATGGGCCCCCCTCAGTTTCATTAAGTCATGTTGTTTGTTTTTGTTGTATGGAAAGTAAAGCTCAGACCTATATTTTATGTGTGCAGCCTGCAGGCTCTAGATACAAATCTACTCTGACCAAGCCCTGAATCAATTCGACCTATTTGTTTCGTACTAAAAAAAAAAGAGAGTAAATTGATACAGGTATCATTTTCTTAAAAACCCGTATTGTTTTGTTTTTAATGTATAGTTAACTATTTAATCAGGATGTTTCTTATAAATGGTAATTATTTATACTTATTTAATTTATAATGTTATCCCTATTGCTGACAGGCAACCTTGACAGTTGTTCAAACTCGTCTGATAGAAATTGAGAATCGGCCAATCATAGGTTTTTTTTTTCCATAAATTAGTCAATTAATTTTTACTTTTATTTATAATAGTACATTTTGATTTTTCAAGTCAGCTAAATATGTCACCTTTTGGGAAGATTTACAATGAAAAATTGGCTAATATTTTTGTCCTCATAATTTTGAGGTATATACAAATTTTAAATTGTTCCTTTTACAAAAATATTATATTGTGTACAGAGTGGGATAATCTAAAAAAGAAAATAACTAAGTTAAATTAAAACGTGTGATAATTTTAGTTAAGGAATGAGGAAATTTACAAATGCCAAAGGTCTTTTTTCATTCAATATTAATTTTTTTTTTTCAATTTGTATGTTCAAGTTGTATAATGTGATTAGAATTTCATCGGCAGTGGTATGAAATCATATAAGCATAAAAGGTTTGATTTTAAAGTATTACGTCTAATATATTATTTTTTTGTTTAAATTGTAAAACAAAATTCAATATTTTTTTTTTCAAATCACGATGCCATATTACTTGCAAGTACATACTAGTTTTTAAAAACAGTATAAAATCATACTTTTGCCGACGTTCTTTTTTATTTTATTATAGCTACAAATTATGAACTTCATGAGTATTACCAATTAATTAATCAATGGTAAATTTTAATTTGATTCATTAAATCTAAGTTAACCTATTTTTAGGTTTTATTGGTCTTGACTTTTTTTTTATAATTGTTGTTTTTTTGTTTAAAAATTGTATTCTTCACTACTTAGAGTTTGTACATGCATTGAGTACATTCTATCGTGGCTCATTTTGCCTTAGTCAAGATTGCCATTGCTGTTAAAGAGATGGGGAGGGATATTAATTGAAAGTCGGAAACATGAGCTTGGCAACAACAAACCTGGCAACAAGGACCTGTCATCGCCCCAGATGTGGGGCCTAGGTGCTCATCAAGAATAGTAGTCTCGAACAATACACCGGAGCAGCACATGCCTAGGACAAGATTGATTTCCATAAATTCCGAGTGCTAAGTACACACCGGAGGACAAAGGCCTGGACCTGGTTATTATCTTTTGAAATTGCTGCCTCTTTGTTTTGCTTTCTAGAATTTTCTGCCGTTCTTTGTCACAAGTGCCGCCCTAGGCGCCAAGTTGAATCTTTCGCTGGGTCATACTTCATTAACTGTTCCACCTAACTAGCAACCTTCCCTGGCAACGGCCGTTTTCGGAGAACAAGTTTAGCTCTTCAATGACACCGGGTTTTTTTCTATTTTCAGTTATGTCTTCTTCAGGACGCTTTTTATTGCAACGGCCAGAAGTGTTTGATATTGCACTGCTGTTGGAATGAAGAAGATGAATACATTCGATTTCACTCGGGTCTGGTTTTCTTATCTCAAAAACAGCGCACAGCAGGGCCAAACATAAATACACATAAAACACTGTAGGTCTGCCAAAAAAAAAATTATATTTATTCATGGTAATCCACGAAAGTGAAGACATTTCAGTTAAAATTCCATTCTGTGCAAAACATTTGTAACGTTTTTTATGGTCTTGTTTTTTCTGCAGAACCACAGTTCCTCGTAATTGTGTTCGAGGATTAAAAATTTCTAATTGAATCAGGTTGGTGTCAGAAATTTGCTGTTTCGAGGTCTTAACTTATTTCTCCCACTCCACCTCTTTTAACTCATTTATTAAACTTTAATGAAACAATTAAATCAATTATCATCTGTTTAACGAAATACGAATAAATACAATCTAAATAGTGAAGTTATGATTGGTACGCATTTCTTTTTATTGTTTAAGAAAAAAAAGGTCAAAATTGTTTTGATTGTTTCATTAATGCCTTAAAATCGCAAGAAAAAATGCCAGAGTAAAGAAGAAAAAATAATGCCCCTGAATGACAATTCTCTAACACCAACTTACTTTATATATAGCCTTTAACCATACTTTATATATACCATGTTAACCCTTTAACCATACTTCATATATACCATGTTAACCCTTTAATCATACTTTATATATACCATGTTAACCCTTTAACTATACTTTATATAAACCATATTAACCCTTTAACCAAACTTTATATATACCATGTTAACCCTTTAACCAAACTTTATATATACCATGTTAACCCTTTAACCATACTTCATATATACCATGTTAACCCTTTAATCATACTTCATATATACCATGTTAACCCTTTAACCCAATTTAGAGGGACTGTAGGGGTGTGCAAATCCTTAAATATATTTGGACAGAGCAGTATTTTGACTGTTTGTATACGATTGTAAAAATAATTTTTATCGTATTAAGTTTTTTTTCTCGAAAATTATCAATTTAACGAATTTCTTTGATGTACTCATATTTGCGATGATCGTAGTCTTTGGTCGTGTAGAAACCTAACCAGCTCACTGATATGTGTCTTCAGTCAATTGGAGGAAAGAGGTTTAAGGCTGTTCCAGTGACTCCCTCTGGTAACCGATTCCGTCTCCCGTCGAGGTAACAGTTACTCCACTTGCCAACTAGGGAATTGCGAATGTTTTTCTTCCTTTAACTCTTTAATCCGCTATTCTAGCGGTAAACTTACAAAACTGTTATAGTTTCCTGAGATTTCTCTATTTTGTTTATTTTTATATTTATAGATTAAATATAATGCCCGACAGTATTTGAGGCTAGAGTTCATTGTTCAAAAAATATTTATTGAAATAATACTAGACTGTATTACTAATA